>NC_143036.1:79777366-79952366 GCF_057628025.1 Oncorhynchus mykiss | reverse complement strand
CTGATCTACCTCCCTCTCTCCTGTTGTCTGATCTACCTCCCTCTCTCCTGTTGTCTGATCTACCTCCCTCTCTCCTGTTGTCTGATCTACCTCCCTCTCTCCTGTTGTCTGATCTACCTCCCTCTCTCCTGTTGTCTGATCTACCTCCCTCTCTCCTGTTGTCTGATCTACCTCCCTCTCTCCTGTTGTCTGATCTACATACAGACTACCTCTCTCCTGTTGTCTGATCTACATACAGACTACCTCTCTCCTGTTGTCTGATCTACCTCCCTCTCTCCTGTTGTCTGATCTACCTCCCTCTCTCCTGTTGTCTGATCTACCTCCCTCTCTCCTGTTGTCTGATCTACCTCCCTCTCTCCTGTTGTCTGATCTACCTCCCTCTCTCCTGTTGTCTGATCTACCTCCCTCTCTCCTGTTGTCTGATCTACCTCCCTCTCTCCCGTTGTCGGATCTACCTCCCTCTCTCCTGTTGTCGGATCTACCTCCCTCTCTCCTGTTGTCTGATCTACATACAGACTACCTCTCTCCCGTTGTCTGATCTACCTCCCTCTCTCCTGTTGTCTGATCTACCTCCCTCTCTCCTGTTGTCTGATCTACCTCCCTCTCTCCTGTTGTCTGATCTACCTCTCTCTCTCCTGTTGTCTGATCTACCTCCCTCTCTCCTGTTGTCTGATCTACCTCCCTCTCTCCTGTTGTCTGATCTACCTCCCTCTCTCCTGTTGTCTGATCTACCTCCCTCTCTCCTGTTGTCTGATCTACCTCCCTCTCTCCTGTTGTCTGATCTACCTCCCTCTCTCCTGTTGTCTGATCTACCTCCCTCTCTCCTGTTGTCTGATCTACATACAGACTACCTCTCTCCTGTTGTCTGATCTACATACAGACTACCTCTCTCCTGTTGTCTGATCTACCTCCCTCTCTCCTGTTATCTGATCTACCTCCCTCTCTCCTGTTGTCTGATCTACCTCCCTCTCTCCTGTTGTCTGATCTACCTCCCTCTCTCCTGTTGTCTGATCTACCTCCCTCTCTCCCGTTGTCGGATCTACCTCCCTCTCTCCTGTTGTCGGATCTACCTCCCTCTCTCCTGGTGTTGGATCTACCTCCCTCTCTCCCGTTGTCTGATCTACCTCCCTCTCTCCTGTTGTCTGATCTACCTCCCTCTCTCCTGTTGTCTGATCTACCTCCCTCTCTCCTGTTGTCTGATCTACCTCCCTCTCTCCTGTTGTCTGATCTACCTCCCTCTCTCCTGTTGTCTGATCTACATACAGACTACCTCTCTCCCGTTGTCTGATCTACCTCCCTCTCTCCCGTTGTCTGATCTACCTCCCTCTCTCCCGTTGTCTGATCTACATACAGACTACCTCTCTCCCGTTGTCTGATCTACCTCCCTCTCTCCTGTTGTCTGATCTACCTCCCTCTCTCCTGTTGTCTGATCTACCTCCCTCTCTCCTGTTGTCTGATCTACCTCTCTCTCTCCTGTTGTCTGATCTACCTCCCTCTCTCCTGTTGTCTGATCTACCTCCCTCTCTCCTGTTGTCTGATCTACCTCCCTCTCTCCTGTTGTCTGATCTACCTCCCTCTCTCCTGTTGTCTGATCTACCTCCCTCTCTCCTGTTGTCTGATCTACCTCCCTCTCTCCTGTTGTCTGATCTACATACAGACTACCTCTCTCCTGTTGTCTGATCTACATACAGACTACCTCTCTCCTGTTGTCTGATCTACCTCCCTCTCTCCTGTTGTCTGATCTACCTCCCTCTCTCCTGTTGTCTGATCTACCTCCCTCTCTCCTGTTGTCTGATCTACCTCCCTCTCTCCTGTTGTCTGATCTACCTCCCTCTCTCCTGTTGTCTGATCTACCTCCCTCTCTCCTGTTGTCTGATCTACCTCCCTCTCTCCCGTTGTCGGATCTACCTCCCTCTCTCCCGTTGTCGGATCTACCTCCCTCTCTCCTGGTGTTGGATCTACCTCCCTCTCTCCTGTTGTCTGATCTACCTCCCTCTCTCCTGTTGTCTGATCTACCTCCCTCTCTCCTGTTGTCTGATCTACATACAGACTACCTCTCTCCTGTTGTCTGATCTACATACAGACTACCTCTCTCCTGTTGTCTGATCTACATACAGACTACCTCTCTCCTGTTGTCTGATCTACCTCCCTCTCTCCTGTTGTCTGATCTACATCCCTCTCTCCTGGTGTCGGATCTACATCCCTCTCTCCTGGTGTCGGATCTACATCCCTCTCTCCTGTTGTCTGATCTACCTCCCTCTCTCCTGTTGTCTGATCTACATACAGACTACCTCTCTCCTGTTGTCTGATCTACCTCCCTCTCTCCTGTTGTCTGATCTACCTCCCTCTCTCCTGGTGTCGGATCTACCTCCCTCTCTCCTGGTGTCGGATCTACCTCCCTCTCTCCTGTTGTCTGATCTACATACAGACTACCTCTCTCCTGTTGTCTGATCTACATACAGACTACCTCTCTCCTGTTGTCTGATCTACCTCCCTCTCTCCTGTTGTCTGATCTACATCCCTCTCTCCTGTTGTCTGATCTACCTCCCTCTCTCCTGTTGTCTGATCTACATACAGACTACCTCTCTCCTGTTGTCTGATCTACATACAGACTACCTCTCTCCTGTTGTCTGATCTACATACAGACTACCTCTCTCCTGTTGTCTGATCTACCTCCCTCTCTCCTGTTGTCTGATCTACATCCCTCTCTCCTGTTGTCTGATCTACCTCCCTCTCTCCTGTTGTCTGATCTACCTCCCTCTCTCCTGTTGTCTGATCTACCTCCCTCTCTCCCGTTGTCTGATCTACCTCCCTCTCTCCCGTTGTCTGATCTACATCCCTCTCTCCCGTTGTCTGATCTACCTCCCTCTCTCCCGTTGTCTGATCTACCTCCCTCTCTCCCGTTGTCTGATCTACCTCCCTCTCTCCTGTTGTCTGATCTACCTCCCTCTCTCCTGTTGTCTGATCTACCTCCCTCTCTCCTGTTGTCTGATCTACATCCCTCTCTCCCTCTCTCCCGTTGTCTGATCTACCTCCCTCTCTCCTGTTGTCTGATCTACCTCCCTCTCTCCCGTTGTCTGATCTACCTCCCTCTCTCCCGTTGTCTGATCTACCTCCCTCTCTCCCGTTGTCTGATCTACCTCCCTCTCTCCTGTTGTCTGATCTACATACAGACTACCTCTCTCCTGTTGTCTGATCTACATACAGACTACCTCTCTCCTGTTGTCTGATCTACCTCCCTCTCTCCTGTTGTCTGATCTACCTCCCTCTCTCCTGTTGTCTGATCTACCTCCCTCTCTCCTGTTGTCTGATCTACCTCCCTCTCTCCTGTTGTCTGATCTACCTCCCTCTCTCCTGTTGTCTGATCTACCTCCCTCTCTCCTGTTGTCTGATCTACATACAGACTACCTCTCTCCTGTTGTCTGATCTACATACAGACTACCTCTCTCCTGTTGTCTGATCTACCTCCCTCTCTCCTGTTGTCTGATCTACCTCCCTCTCTCCTGTTGTCTGATCTACCTCCCTCTCTCCTGTTGTCGGATCTACCTCCCTCTCTCCTGGTGTTGGATCTACCTCCCTCTCTCCTGGTGTCGGATCTACCTCCCTCTCTCCTGTTGTCTGATCTACCTCCCTCTCTCCTGTTGTCGGATCTACCTCCCTCTCTCCTATTGTCTGATCTACCTCCCTCTCTCCTGGTGTCGGATCTACCTCCCTCTCTCCTGTTGTCTGATCTACCTCCCTCTCTCCTGTTGTCGGATCTACCTCCCTCTCTCCTGTTGTCTGATCTACCTCCCTCTCTCCTGTTGTCTGATCTACCTCCCTCTCTCCTGATCTACCTCCCTCTCTCCTGGTGTCGGATCTACCTCCCTCTCTCCTGTTGTCTGATCTACATACAGACTACCTCTCTCCTGTTGTCTGATCTACATACAGACTACCTCTCTCCTGTTGTCTGATCTACATACAGACTACCTCTCTCCTGTTGTCTGATCTACATACAGACTACCTCTCTCCTGTTGTCTGATCTACATACAGACTACCTCTCTCCTGTTGTCTGATCTACATACAGACTACCTCTCTTTCCAGGCAGGCTATTGTTGAAACATAACGGAGTCCTGTCAGGAAACTGTTCAGGATACCTTGATGTCGTAATGGTCCTTGAGTCCGTCTTCTACGTGGTTGAGGAACTCAAAGATGTCTAGTCTGTCTAGACAGCTGTCCAGAAGTGTGTACATGCACTCAAACGCTGCCTTCCTTATGTCCAGACCATCGTCCACTGTGTGTTTAAAGGGACCCATCTCAACCTGGGGGGAGAAGACAGGTCATTAAGAAGACCCTCATCCACTGTGTGTTTAAATGGTCCCATCTCAACCTGGGGGGAGAAGACAGGTAATTAAGAAGACCCTCATCCACTGTGTGTTTAAATGGTCCCATCTCAACCTGGGGGGAGAAGACAGGTAATTTAGAAGACCCTCTTATCTAAAGTAACTCAACCTGGGGGGAGAAGACAGGTAATTTAGAAGACCCTCATCCACTGTGTGTTTAAAGGGACCCATCTCAACCTGGGGGGAGAAGACAGGTAATTTAGAAGACCCTCGTCCACTGTGTGTTTAAAGGGACCCATCTCAACCTGGGGGGAGAAGACCCTCTTATCTAAAGTAACTCAACCTGGGGGGAGAAGACCCTCTTATCTAAAGTAACTCAACCTGGGGGGAGAAGACCCTCTTATCTAAAGTAACTCAACTAAAAGTAGGACGACAGAGGACAAGAATTGCAAGTAAATCCTTTGTCAATAAAACTTAAAACCTTAAAAAAACAAAACACAAAAGGAAGGGAGGGAGGAAGGAAGGAAGCAGGAACAAGGAGGTGAAGCACCAATGAAAGCCATGTCAACCTAGGGAAGAGTAGATGAAGAATGACAGAAGGATAACAGACAAAGGTAGGAAGGAAGGAAGGAAGGAAGGAAGGAAGGAAGGAAGGAAGGAAGGAAGGAAGGAAGGAAGGAAGGAAGGAAGGAAGGAAGGGAAGCACCAATGAAAGCCATGTCAACCTAGGGAAGAGTAGATGAAGAATGACAGAAGGATAACAGACAAAGGTAGGAAGGAAGGAAGGAAGTGAAGCACCAATGAAAGCCATGTCAACCTAGGGATAACAGAAAACAAGGGAAGAGTAGATGAAGAATGACAGAAGGATAACAGACAAAGGAAGGAAGGAAGGAAGGAAGGAAAGCGCCAATGAAAGCCATGTCAACCTAGGGAAGAGTAGATGAAGAATGACAGAAGGATAACAGACAAAGGAAGGAAAGAAGGAAGGAAGGAAGGAAGGGAAGCACCAATGAAAGCCATGTCAACCTAGGGATAACAGAAAACAAGGGAAGAGTAGATGAAGAACGACAGAAGGTGTGAATACGGAAGCAGAAAAGGAGAGGAAACATCAGCTTGGTTCGTCCCGTACCTCTCTGATGAGTTCCTTGCGGACTTTGGTCTCGTTGTAGAGGTGTGGCAGGACCGTATCCAGTAGGTCTCTGATGAGAGAGGGCTTATTATGGGCTGCGGAGTTGAAGGTTACCAGGGCAACCCGCCGCACGTTCAGGTCCGGGTCCTCCAACGTCTTCAAGAAGTCACCTGGAATACAGAACAACACAGTCGGTCACAATGAACCTTTCACATATACAATGAACATCAGTATACGACAAGTCAAATGAAAAGCTCCTCTCGTCTATATTTCCTCAGTGTGTCTCAGTAAAAACATCAGTCTCGGTCTCCAGTACAGTGAATTATGAAACTATTCAGACCCCTTCCCCTTGTTCCACATTTTGTTACATTACAGCCTTATTCTAAAATGTATTAAATAAATATCCCCTCATCAATCTACACACAATACCCCATCATGACATCACAATACCCCATCATGACATCACAATACCCCATCATGACATCACAATACCCCATCATGACAAAGTGAAAACAGGCTTACAAATAAAAAACAGAAATACCTTATTTACATAAGTATTCAGACCTTTTGCTATGAGACTAAAGAGACATTGAGCTCAGGTGCATCCTGTTTCCATCGATCATCCTTGAGATGTTTCTAACAACTTGATTGGAGTCCAACCTGTGGTAAATTCAATTGATTGGACATGATTTGGAAAGGCACACGCCTGTCTTTATAAAGGTCCTACATTTGATAGTGCATGTCAGAGCAAAAACCAAGCCATGGAGGTCGAAGGAATTGTTCGTAAAGCTCCGAGAGACGATCGTGTCGAGACACAGATCTGGGGAAGGGTACTATTTCTGCATCATTCTGAAATGGAAGAAGTTTGGAACCACCAAGACTCTTCCTTAAGCTGGCCACCCGGCCCAACTGAGCAATCGGGGGAGAAGGGCTTTGGTCAGGGAGGTGACCAAGAACCCGAAAGTCACTCTGACAGAGCTCCAGAGTTCCTCTGTGGAGATGGGAGAACCATCCAGAAGGACAACCATCTCTGCAGCACTCCACCAATCAGGCCTTTAGGGTAGAGTGGTCAGACGGAAGCCACTCTTCAGTAAAAGGCACATGACAGCCCGCTTGAAGTTTCCCAAAAGGCACCTAAAGACTCTCAGACCTTGAGAAACAAGATTTGTCTGGTCTGATGAAACCAAGATTGAACTCTTTGGCCTGAATGGCAAGCGTCACGTCTGGAGGAAACCTGGCACCATCCCTACGGTGAAGCATGGTGGTGGCAGCATCACGTCTGGAGGAAACCTGGCACCATCCCTACGGTGAAGCATGGTGGTGGCAGCATCATGCTGTGGGGGTGTTTTTCAGCGGCAGGGACTGGGAGACTAGTCAGGATCGAGGGAAAGATGAACGGAACAAAGTACAGAGATAGCCTTGATGAAAACCTGCTCCAGAGCGCTCATGACCTCAGACTGGGGAGAAGGTTCACCTTCCAACAGGACAACGACCCTAAGCAGGCAGCCAAGACAACGCAGGAGTGGCTTCGGGACAAGTCTCTGAATGTCCTTTAGTGGCCCAGCCAGAGCCCGGACTTGAACCCGATCGAACATCTCTGGAGAAACCTGAAAATAGCTGTGCAGCAACACTTCCCATCCAACCTGACAGAGTTTGGGAGGATCTGCAGAGAAACCCAAACCCCAGAAGACTGAAGGCTGTAATCGTTGCCAAAGGTGCTTCAACAAAGTACTGAGTAAAGGGTCTGAATACTTATGTAAATGTTATATTTTCGTTTTTTATACATTTGTAAAAATGTCATTATGGGGTATTGTGATGTCATTATGGGGTATTGTGTGTAGATTGACGAGGGGGGAAAAACTAATATTTAATCCATATTAGAATAAGGCTGTAACGTAACAAAATGTGGAAAAAGTCAAGGGGTCTGAATACTTTCTGAATGTACTGTATTTATGCTGTAATAATCTGTGCCGGGGGCTAGGGTCAGTTTGTCATTAGATACAGTCTGCCTGTCTCAGTAACAACATTCAGATACCATAGCAGTCTGCCTGTCTCAGTAACAACATTCAGATACAGATACCATAGCAGTCTGCCTGTCTCAGTAACAACATTCAGATATAGATACCATAGCAGTCTGCCTGTCTCAGTAACAACATTCAGATATAGATACCATAGCAGTCTGCCTGTCTCAGTAACAACATTCAGATATAGATACCATAGCAGTCTGCCTGTCTCAGTAACAACATTCAGATACCATAGCAGTCTGCCTGTCTCAGGAACAACATTCAGATATAGATACCATAGCAGTCTGCCTGTCTCAGTAACAACATTCAGATAGATACCATAGCAGTCTGCCTGTCTCAGTAACAACATTCAGATATAGATACCATAGCAGTCTGCCTGTCTCAGTAACAACATTCAGATACCATAGCAGTCTGCCTGTCTCAGTAACTACATTCAGATACCATAGCAGTCTGCCTGTCTCAGTAAAACCATTCAGATATAGATACCATAGCAGTCTGCCTGTCTCAGTAACAACATTCAGATATAGATACCATAGCAGTCTGCCTGTCTCAGTAACAACATTCAGATATAGATACCATAGCAGTCTGCCTGTCTCAGTAACAACATTCAGATACCATAGCAGTCTGCCTGTCTCAGTAACTACATTCAGATACCATAGCAGTCTGCCTGTCTCAGTAAAACCATTCAGATATAGATACCATAGCAGTCTGCCTGTCTCAGTAACAACATTCAGATATAGATACCATAGCAGTCTGCCTGTCTCAGTAACAACATTCAGATATAGATACCATAGCAGTCTGCCTGTCTCAGTAACAACATTCAGATATAGATACCATAGCAGTCTGCCTGTCTCAGTAACAACATTCAGATATAGATACCATAGCAGTCTGCCTGTCTCAGTAACAACATTCAGATACCATAGCAGTCTGCCTGTCTCAGTAAAACCATTCAGATATAGATACCATAGCAGTCTGCCTGTCTCAGTAACAACATTCAGATACCATAGCAGTCTGCCTGTCTCAGTAACAACATTCAGATATAGATACCATAGCAGTCTGCCTGTCTCAGTAACAACATTCAGATACAGATACCATAGCAGTCTGCCTGTCTCAGTAACAACATTCAGATAGATACCATAGCAGTCTGCCTGTCTCAGTAACAACATTCAGATATAGATACCATAGCAGTCTGCCTGTCTCAGTAACAACATTCAGATACCATAGCAGTCTGCCTGTCTCAGTAACTACATTCAGATACCATAGCAGTCTGCCTGTCTCAGTAAAACCATTCAGATATAGATACCATAGCAGTCTGCCTGTCTCAGTAACAACATTCAGATATAGATACCATAGCAGTCTGCCTGTCTCAGTAACAACATTCAGATATAGATACCATAGCAGTCTGCCTGTCTCAGTAACAACATTCAGATACCAGAGCAGTCTGCCTGTCTCAGTAACTACATTCAGATACCATAGCAGTCTGCCTGTCTCAGTAAAACCATTCAGATATAGATACCATAGCAGTCTGCCTGTCTCAGTAACAACATTCAGATATAGATACCATAGCAGTCTGCCTGTCTCAGTAACAACATTCAGATATAGATACCATAGCAGTCTGCCTGTCTCAGTAACAACATTCAGATATAGATACCATAGCAGTCTGCCTGTCTCAGTAACAACATTCAGATACCATAGCAGTCTGCCTGTCTCAGTAAAACCATTCAGATATAGATACCATAGCAGTCTGCCTGTCTCAGTAACAACATTCAGATATAGATACCATAGCAGTCTGCCTGTCTCAGTAACAACATTCAGATACCATAGCAGTCTGCCTGTCTCAGTAAAACCATTCAGATATAGATACCATAGCAGTCTGCCTGTCTCAGTAACAACATTCAGATACCATAGCAGTCTGCCTGTCTCAGTAACAACATTCAGATATAGATACCATAGCAGTCTGCCTGTCTCAGTAACAACATTCAGATACCATAGCAGTCTGCCTGTCTCAGTAACAACATTCAGATATAGATACCATAGCAGTCTGCCTGTCTCAGTAACAACATTCAGATACAGATACCATAGCAGTCTGCCTGTCTCAGTAACAACATTCAGATATAGATACCATAGCAGTCTGCCTGTCTCAGTAACAACATTCAGATACCATAGCAGTCTGCCTGTCTCAGTAACAACATTCAGATACCATAGCAGTCTGCCTGTCTCAGTAACAACATTCAGATACCATAGCAGTCTGCCTGTCTCAGTAACAACATTCAGATACCATAGCAGTCTGCCTGTCTCAGTAACAACATTCAGATACCATAGCAGTCTGCCTGTCTCAGTAACAACATTCAGATACCATAGCAGTCTGCCTGTCTCAGTAACAACATTCAGATACCATAGCAGTCTGCCTGTCTCAGTAACAACATTCAGATACCATAGCAGTCTGCCTGTCTCAGTAACAACATTCAGATACCATAGCAGTCTGCCTGTCTCAGTAACAACATTCAGATACCATAGCAGCCTGCCTGTCTCAGTAACAACATTCAGATACCATAGCAGTCTGCCTGTCTCAGTAACAACATTCAGATACCATAGCAGTCTGCCTGTCTCAGTAACAACATTCAGATATAGATACCATAGCAGTCTGCCTGTCTCAGTAACAACATTCAGATACCATAGCAGTCTGCCTGTCTCAGTAACAACATTCAGATATAGATACCATAGCAGTCTGCCTGTCTCAGTAACAACATTCAGATACCATAGCAGTCTGCCTGTCTCAGTAACAACATTCAGATACCATAGCAGTCTGCCTGTCTCAGTAACAACATTCAGATAAAGATACCATAGCAGTCTGCCTGTCTCAGTAACAACATTTAGATATAGATACCATAGCAGTCTGCCTGTCTCAGTAACAACATTCAGATATAGATACCATAGCAGTCTGCCTGTCTCAGTAACAACATTCAGATATAGATACCATAGCAGTCTGCCTGTCTCAGTAACAACATTCAGATACCATAGCAGTCTGCCTGTCTCAGTAACAACATTCAGATACAGATACCATAGCAGTCTGCCTGTCTCAGTAACAACATTCAGATATAGATACCATAGCAGTCTGCCTGTCTCAGTAACAACATTCAGATAGATACCATAGCAGTCTGCCTGTCTCAGTAACAACATTCAGATACCATAGCAGTCTGCCTGTCTCAGTAACAACATTCAGATAAAGATACCATAGCAGTCTGCCTGTCTCAGTAACAACATTTAGATATAGATACCATAGCAGTCTGCCTGTCTCAGTAACAACATTCAGATATAGATACCATAGCAGTCTGCCTGTCTCAGTAACAACATTCAGATATAGATACCATAGCAGTCTGCCTGTCTCAGTAACAACATTCAGATATAGATACCATAGCAGTCTGCCTGTCTCAGTAACAACATTCAGATACCATAGCAGTCTGCCTGTCTCAGTAACAACATTCAGATATAGATAGCATAGCAGTAGTCAAAGAGGATAGATGACATAGTAGAGATGAGACACACCTATGCAGTTTTTCAGGAGAGGGTCTATTGTCTGTGGGTGGTCTGAGATGGTGAACTTCACTGCTGTCACGACTGAGCTTCTGGCATATGATGATCCTGGAGACAGGAAACATTAATATTTCACATGACATACCTGCAATATCATAGTAAACTAATACCCAGGTCATATTTCTTTACATGAAATTATTCATATCATGCACAATGAACAACCTGTATTTAAATATTGTTATATATATATTTTTTTAATCAAGTCTTGTCAATCAAAACGGGCCAATGAAAACCAACAGGGCGTTCCTGTCCCCCACCTGAGAGCAGGTATCCTTTAAGTCTGGGCAGCAGGGTTTCTGGGTCTATGAGGGTGAGTTTCCCCAGACATTCTGCTACCACGTTCCCGTTCCTCACCTGAGAGCAGGTATCCTTTAAGTCTGGGCAGCAGGGTTTCTGGGTCTATGAGGGTGAGTTTCCCCAGACATTCTGCTACCACGTTCCTGGTGCCCTCCTCGGCACACTCACAGTGCTTCAACAGCAGGGTCCACACGCCCTCGACGTAAAGTTTCAGACCCGTCACGGACGCCGAGCTGGAGAGAACAGAACAGAGATGCCATGTTGGTCACAAGGTGAAAACAGCAACCCCGCGCAATTAGCCAGTTCAGTCACCCCGACCCCGGGACTCAAACCAGCGACCTTTCGGGTGGGTTCCACACCTCTCTAACCCGCCGGACTGTCCTACCTGATGATCTCTTTGAGCGAGTGTAGCAGCAGATACTGCCTCTTGGGCTGTCCCGAGATCTCCCCCAGAACGAAGGGCAGGTATTCCGGCAGGTTGCCCACGGCGATGGATCCCAGGGCGTAGGATGCGGCAGACTTGACCTCTTCGGAGGAGGAAGAGAAGGCGTCCAGGATGACCGTCTTGAGCTCCGGTTGGCCGCTCAGGTCTACGTGGTGTCCCACCTACCACAGAGACATTGTGAATGATTCCTTCACTACTGATACTAGTCACGACATCTGATACCAGCCCACTACAGTTAAACACCACTATTAGTCCCACTACCATCAAACCCACTATTAGTCCCACTACCATCAAACCCACTATTAGTCCCACTACCAGCAAACCCACTATTAGTCCCACTACCAGCAGCAGAAACTCAACATTTTGTACCCCTTTTTCTCCCCAATTGGTATCCAATTGGTAGTTAGTCTTGTCTCATCGCTGCAACCGTACGGACTCGGGAGAGGCGAAGGTCAGGGGCCGTGCGTCCTCCCGAAACACAACCCAACCAAGCCGCACTGCTTCTTCCCACAACGCCTACTTAACCCCGGAAGCCAACTGCACCAATGTGTCAGAGAAAACACCGTACACCTGGCGTCCGGGTCAACGTGCACTGCACCCGGCCCGCCACAGGGGTCGCTAGTGCACGATGGGACAAGGACATCCCTGCCGGCGAAACCCTCCCCGTAACCCGGACGACCCTGGGCCGATTGTGCACCGCCCCATGGGTCTCCCGGTCGCGGCCGGGCTGAGACAGAGCCTGGACTCGAACCCAGAATCTCTAGTGACACAGCTACTTAGACCACTGCGCCACTCGGGAGGCCCACAACCGTAAAATTACTTGGACCTGCGCACACACACCTTTTGTTAATGTTGAGTATTTGTATTTTTAAAAAGTGTGACCCACCTCTCCCAGTGACAGCAGGGCCAGCAGCCTGATGGAGTCTGTCGACCGAGAGTTCTTCACATCCTGGATGAACTGACCTACCACGGCAGGACCCTCCTACAAATACAAATACAACTTTATTTAAAATGCATTAAATATGGAAAAAAGCTTTAGGGCAGTGATCACATTATAAAACATTATGTTAAGATGATGAACAAACAAAAATAAACAAAAAAAGAGGAAATAATCAAACCAAAAATCTGAGATTGAAAAAAAAACACCAATACAAAAAAGGCACAGGAAGGGGGTCTGAATGTCCTTCAGGGGAACAGAACACAGGAAGGAGGTCTGAATGTCCTTCAGGAGAACAGAACACAGGAAGGAGGTCTGAATGTCCTTCAGGAGAACAGAACACAGGAAGGAGGTCTGAATGTCCTTCAGGAGAACAGAACACAGGAAGGAGGTCTGAATGTCCTTCAGGAGAACAGAACACAGGAAGGAGGTCTGAATGTCCTTCAGGAGAACAGAACACAGGAAGGAGGTCTGAATGTCCTTCAGGATAACAGAACACAGGAAGGAGGTCTGAATGTCCTTCAGGAGAACAGAACACAGGAAGGAGGTCTGAATGTCCTTCAGGAGAACAGAACACAGGAAGGAGGTCTGAATGTCCTTCAGGAGAACAGAACACAGGAAGGAGGTCTGAATGTCCTTCAGGAGAACAGAACACAGGAAGGAGGTCTGAATGTCCTTCAGGAGAACAGAACACAGGAAGGAGGTCTGAATGTCCTTCAGGGGAACAGAACACAGGAAGGAGGTCTGAATGTCCTTCAGGGGAACAGAACACAGGAAGGAGGTCTGAATGTCCTTCAGGAGAACAGAACACAGGAAGGAGGTCTGAATGTCCTTCAGGGGAACAGAACACAGGAAGGAGGTCTGAATGTCCTTCAGGGGAACAGAACACAGGAAGGAGGTCTGAATGTCATTCAGGGGAACAGAACACAGGAAGGAGGTCTGAATGTCCTTCAGGAGAACAGAACACAGGAAGGAGGTCTGAATGTCCTTCAGGAGAACAGAACACGGGAAGGAGATCTGAAAGTGCTTCAGGAGAACAGAACACAGGAAGGTCTGAAAGTCCTTCAGGAGAACATAAATACAAACACAACACAGGAAGTATGTCTAAAGGTCAGTAGAACAGTGAACCTACATCAGGACAGGCGCGGGTCAGGGCGGCCACACATTTAGCGATAGAGTAGTAGGACTGTTTGTGTGTTAGAGCAGCACTCTGGGCGTAGACTGGACCGGTCAGCATACGGAGAAGGTCCATGTAACCCAGAGAGGATGTCCCAGTCCCCACCAGAGCCTGGGAGAGGACACAGTAAAACAGCTTTTAAATACAACCCTAACCCAGAGAGGATGTCCCTGTACCCACCAGAGCCCGAAGAACAGAATACAATTTACTGAGTGCTACAAAACTGCTTGGTCAGAGAGGGGTGTTTAATAAATCCACAAATTAACATTGAACAGTGACCGTTTGAGAATCTATAAAACATCTTCTGTAGGGACAAAGTAGAACCTAAACACCTGATCATCTATTAGGGTCAAAGTAGGCCCTAACTTCCTGATCATCTACTAGGGACAAAGTAGGACCTAACTTCCTGATCATCTACTAGGGACAAAGTAGGCCCTAACTACCTGATCATCTACTAGGGACAAAGTAGGCCCTAACTACCTGATCATTTATAGGGACAAAGTAGGGCCTAACTTCCTGATCATCTACTAGGGACAAAGTAGCACCTAACTTCCTGATCATCTACTAGGGACAAAGTAGGACCTAACTTCCTGATCATCTACTAGGGACAAAGTAGGCCCTAACTACCTGATCATCTATAGGGACAAAGTAGGCCCTAACTACCTGATCATCTATAGGGACAAAGTAGGGTCTAACTTCCTGATCATCTACTAGGGACAAAGTAGGACCTAACTACCTGATAATCTATTAGGGACAAAGTAGCACCTAACTAACTGATCATCTATTAGGGACAAAGTAGGACCTAACTACCTGATCATCTATTTAGGGACAAAGTAGCACCTAACTAACTGATCATCTATTAGGGACAAAGTAGGACCTAACTACCTGATAATCTATTAGGGACAAAGTAGGACCTAACTAACTGATCATCTATTAGGGACAAAGTAGGACCTAACTATAGGGACAAAGTAGGGGCTACCTGATCATCTATAGGGACAAAGTAGGGTCTAACTTCCTGATCATCTACTAGGGACAAAGTAGGACCTAACTACCTGATAATCTATTAGGGACAAAGTAGCACCTAACTAACTGATCATCTATTAGGGACAAAGTAGGACCTAACTACCTGATCATCTATTTAGGGACAAAGTAGGACCTAACTACCTGATAATCTATTAGGGACAAAGTAGCACCTAACTAACTGATCATCTATTAGGGACAAAGTAGGACCTAACTACCTGATCATCTATTAGGGACAAAGTAGCACCTAACTAACTGATCATCTATTAGGGACAAAGTAGGACCTAACTACCTGATAATCTATTAGGGACAAAGTAGGACCTAACTAACTGATCATCTATTAGGGACAAAGTAGGACCTAACTATAGGGACAAAGTAGGGGCTACCTGATCATCTACTAGAGACAAAGTAGAACCTGATCATCTTTTAGCTGATTTTAAAAGCAGTTCTCAAACTATTTTACGAACACAGTACCTCAATTGAACTCATCTACCCGCTGTCCTAGACGTTTAGATATCATTCCCTTATCTGTTCAAACTGGAACTGGTAACCATAGGTACCTGGAAGAACTCTAGCATGGCACTGAGGGCCCCTCCCTGCAGCAGAGGAGACCTGACCAGAGAGATGAGCTCCGAGAGGATGGACGACCCCCCGATCTTAGCCAGGGAGAGAGGGTGGACCCGGGCCAGGGTGGTCAGGAAGCTGATGACCATCTGGGACACGTGCATGTCGCTCTCGCTGATCAGCGGAGGCAGCTCGGCCAGCACGGCGTCGATCATGGCCGGAGTCACGCTGTCGCTGTAGTTCTTCACCAGGATGTCCAGCGCGGCCAGGGTGCTCAGTTTCAGCGCCCGCTGGTTCTTACGCAGGAACGACGCCAGGATGGGCACCGCCTCGTCGAGGATAGGTCGAAGGTCGATCTTCAACGTGGAGCCTGTGATTAGGGAGGAGAGCAAGTATGAAAAGTATATACACACACACACACACACACACACACACACCTATCTAGCAGGGAAACTGATTTATTAGTAAACAAACAGCCCTCAACAGATTCTGAAAATTCGCCATATGGACTTCTCAACATCATCCCCTCCCGACCTGCGATGAGCGTGAGGGCCTTGACCGTGGTCAGTCTGGTAATCTCATTCTTCAGTCGCTCCAGGAAGATGTGCAGCGTCCCAGGGAGGTCGTCCCCCAGGCTGTCTCCTAGGTTACAGATGATCTGACCCATACAGGAAATAGCCCTCTCTTTCACTTCCTGGTCGATGTCGGCAGCCTTGAGGCGTTTGATGGTGCAGGTGAAGAGGTCAGTGATGTAGGGAGAAGCATCGAAGGTGTCCCTCTCCGGCTGGTCCAGAGGTCTAAGGTTTCACATTGACAAAAGATTCATTGTCCCATACTGGGCCACGAGGTTGCAGCAGATTAAAACAGAATTTTAATAAAAAAAACGTACAGACGGAACGAAAAAAAAACAGCAACACTCAACTGAAGTTACCTCTGGTAAACCGTGTAGTTATTCTACTAAACAAGAGAACACATCAATACACACGTGTATTATTACAATAGATAACCTTACCTGATGACCTTGACCAGCTGTTGGCTGACCAGCAGGGCCTCAGAGGTGATCTTATAGAAGGGGTCTCCTACACACGCCACCACGGGCGGCACCAGGGCCTGTGGAGGTCAAAGGTTAGACAATTTTATTCAAGTGTCACTTCACAATTGACAAAGACATTTGACAGATAAATAAAACATTGTGGCTGGACCCCGTCAGTGAGAGTTCTGAGACTATTTCAAGATAATCCATGATGTGATCAACATCAGTACTATTACCCCACCTGGACATGAGGGTGGAAGACTTGGGGCTGGTGGTTACACAGGACCACATACAGACAGGACAGGGCATCGATCTTCAGGTTGGACGAGCTGGACTTGTCGTTGAGAGAGAAGATGATTCCTGTTAGGAGAGAGAGAGAGAGGAGATTAGGTTAGTTTAGTCAATATGCACATTGAAGGGAGGGTTTCTCAGACACAGATGAAGTCTATTCCTAGACTCGTTCCTCCATTGAAAGTGCTTTTTAGTCCAGGACTGGGTGGAACGCGTGTCCGGGAAACTGGCCCAATGAATTAGAATATTAAAAAGGAAAGAAGAGAAACAGCAGAGAGAAGAGGTGCTGGTGAGGTCAGAAACCTGAACCGTGTTTCAGGGAACAGAAAATAAAACAGAGCTGCTTTACTAAAAATAAAAAGGTTCCCAGTGAGAGAGAGTCAATACGGCCAGGGGAAGGTTCCCAGTGAGAGAGAGTCAATACGGCCAGGTTCCCCCTGAGAGAGTCAATACGGCCAGGGGAAGGTTCCCAGTGAGAGAGTCAATACGGCCAGGTTCCCCCTGAGAGAGTCAATACGGCCAGGGGAAGGTTCCCAGTGAGAGAGAGTCAATACGGCCAGGTTCCCCCTGAGAGAGAGTCAATACGGCCAGGGGAAGGTTCCCAGTGAGAGAGAGTCAATACGGCCAGGGGAAGGTTCCCAGTGAGAGAGTCAATGCGGCCAGGGGAAGGTTCCCAGTGAGAGAGAGTCAATACGGCCAGGGGAAGGTTCCCAGTGAGAAAGTCAATGCGACCAGGGGAAGGTTCCCAGTGAGAGAGAGTCAATGCGACCAGGGGAAGGTTCCCAGTGAGAGAGAGTCAATGCGACCAGGGGAAGGTTCCCAGTGAGAGAGTCAATGCGACCAGGGGAAGGTTCCCAGTGAGAGAGTCAATGCGACCAGGGGAAGGTTCCCAGTGAGAGAGTCAATACGACCAGGGGAAGGTTCCCAGTGAGAGAGTCAATGCGACCAGGGGAAGGTTCCCAGTGAGAGAGTCAATACGACCAGGGGAAGGTTCCCAGTGAGAGTCAATACGACCAGGGGAAGGTTCCCAGTGAGCGTCAATACGACCAGGGGAAGGTTCCCAGTGAGCGTCAATACGACCAGGGGAAGGTTCCCAGTGAGAGTCAATACGACCACAGGAAAGGTTCCCAGTGAGAGTCAATACAACAGGCTGATGACCAGCCTCTTTCAGATCCTCCACTCCCCTGGTGCATTCAGGGAAGGAGAAAACACAAAATAACCAGAAAGCTTCTCGTTGTAATTGATCCTAAATAATCCCATTGTATCACCGGTGGGGTACTGAAGCAGTGCACTGGTACTATTGGAGAGGAGGAGCATATTGGGGGAAACGAGAAAAATGGGTTTCTCCCCAAAAAGGTCATTTAGAAAGGACAGAACAAGTTATTAAATCTTCTCCGTTGCTTTTCGACATATGCCATTTACCTCTGAACCAGCCGTGATAAATCACCTGTGTTTGTCTAAAGGGAAAGACACTATGGCTGCAACCTACAATAACAACATGCAAAACTACCAATCTATCTAATCCTCTGAACCAGCCGTGACATATCACCTGTGTTTGTTTAAAGGGAAAGACACTATGGCTGCAACCTACAATAACAACATGCAAAACTACCAATCTAATCCTCTAGGGTCCCAAGAAACAAAGACATCTTCTGTTGAATCTGACAATTAGTCTTAATGGTTGTACAGTCGTCTCAAATGAAACTGTGAAGGACCTCGGCGTTACTCTGGACCCTGAACTCTCTTTTGACGAACATATCAAGAATGTTTCAAGGACAGTTTTTTTCCCCATCTACGTAACAGTGCAAAAATCAGAAACTTTGTCCAAAAATGCAGAAAAATTAATCCATGCTTTTGTTACTGCTAGGTTAGACTACTGCAATGCTCTACTTTCTGGCTACCTGGATAAAGCACTAAATAAACTTCAGTTAGAGCTAAATACGGCTGCTAGAATCCTGACTAGAACCAAAAAATGTTGATCATATTACTCCAGTGCTAGCCTCCCTACACTGGCTTCCTGTCAAAGCAAGGGCTGATTTCAAGGTTTTACTGCTAACGTACAAAGCATTACATGGGCTTGCTCCTACCTCTCTCTCTGATTTGGTCACAAGACGCAGGCCTCCTATTTGTCCCAAGAATTTCTAAGCAAACAGCTGGAGGCAGGGCTTTCTCCTATAGAGCTCCATTTTTATGGAACGGTCTGCCTACCCATGTCAGAGACGCAAACTCGGTCTCAACCTTTAAGTCTCTACTGAAGACTCATCTCTTCAGTGGGTCATATGATTGAGTGTTGTCTGGCCCAGGAATGTGAAGGTGAACAGAAAGACTCTGGAGCAACGAACCACCCTTGCTGTCTCTGCCTGGCCGGTTCCGCTCCCTCCACTGGGATTCGCTGCCTCTAACCCTATAACAGGGGCTGAGTCACTGGCTTACTAGGGCTATTTCATACTCGGCCTTGTCTCAGGATGGTAAGTTGGTGGTTGAAGCTATCCCTCTAGTGGTGTGGGGGCTGTGCTTTGTCAAAGTGGGTGGGGTTATATCCCTCCTGTTTGGCCCTGTTCCGGGGGTATCATCGGATGTGGCCACAGTGTCTCCTGACCCCTCCGGTCTCAGCCTCCAGTATTTATGCTGCAGTAGTTCATGTGTCGGGGGGCTAGGGTCAGTTTGTTATATCTGGAGTACTTCTCCTGTCCTATTCGGTGTCCTGTGTGAATTTAAGTATGCTCTCTCTAATTCCTTCTTTCTTTCCTTCTCTCTCTCGGAGGACCTGAGCCCTAGAACCATGCCTCAGGACTTTGTTAGATATCAATCAATCTATTCCTCTAGTGTAACACGTCGGTCAAATAATTCACTTTCTACTTCAGCATATTTCCTGTCAACTCAATAACTCTCATTCCACTAAGACGTGAAAGGCATTTAATGTCATTGCTTCATAAGAACCCAAAAACAGTCTGAGTCAGTCAGCCTCCGTCAGAGAGAGAGAGTGACCTCCAGACCAGATGGATGAGGCTGAAGAACATGCCCAGGGGCAGGAGCTTTGTTCCTGGGACCAGCACAGAGATGTTGGGTGAGAGCCCAGGCTAGCCTGGGGTAAAAGTCTGGCAGGAGTGAGATCAGAATCTCGGGGTGCCAACTACTGCCATTGTGCCCTTGAGCAAGAGATACTCCAGGGCAAATGTAGCTCTGTAGCTGATCCAACGCTGCTTCCAGCCTCGTGTGTGTGTGTGTGTGTGTGTGTGTGTGTGTGTGTGTGTGTGTGTGTGTGTGTGTGTGGGTGGTGTCTGGGGGACAAATTTCAGATTCACATTCAGTAGACCCATCTAGTACCGAGTCAGACCCCCCTCTGCCTCCAGAACAGCCTGAATTCTTCAGGGCACTGAAACATTGCTCAAATTGGTGTTTTTCCACTCTTCAATTGTCCAGTGTTGGTGATGGCCTGCCCACTGGAGCAGCTTTTTCTTGTTTTTAGCTGATAGGAACCCAGGGTGGTCGTCTGCTGCAATAGCCAATCGGTGACAAGGACCGACAAGTTGTGAGTTGTGAGTTCTGAGCCGTTATTTTCCTGTTTGTGTTCCACCTGTTAGCTTGCATGATTCTTGTAAATTTCCTTGGACATCTCATCAACGAGCTGTTCCCACCCACAGGACTGCCGCTGACTGGATGTTTTTGTTTGTCGCACCGTTCTCTGTAAACCCTAGACACTGACGTGCGTGAAAATTCCAATAACCTTAGGTTATTCTAATGGAACAGTAACTGAATGCCCTGATGCCTGCCTGCTTTATATAGTAGGTTACCCATTCTAATGGAACAGTAACTGAATGCCCTGATGCCTGCCTGCTTTATATAGTAGGTTACCTATTCTAATGGAACAGTAACTGAATGCCTCGATGCCTGCCTGCTTTATATAGTAGGTTACCTATTCTAATGGAACAGTAACTGAATGCCTCGATGCCTGCCTGCTTTATATAGGAAGCCACGCCCACATGACTCACTGTCTGTAAAAGCAAAACATTTTTATGAACGGGGTGATGTAGCTAATAAGGGTTAGGGTAGGGTTAGGGTAGTATCCTACCTGGTACGAGGACAGGGATATGTTGTGTGAGGCTCCAGGGTTAGGGTAGTATCCTACCTGGTACGAGGACAGGGATATGTTGTGTGAGGCTCCAGGGTTAGGGTAGTATCCTACCTGGTACGAGGACAGGGATATGTTGTGTGAGGGCTCCAGGGTTAGGGTAGTAACCTACCTGGTACGAGGGCAGGGATATGTTGTGTGAGGCTCCAGGGTTAGGGTAGGGTTAGGGTAGTATCCTACCTGGTACGAGGACAGGGATATGTTGTGTGAGGCTCCAGGGTTAGGGTAGTATCCTACCTGGTACGAGGACAGGGATATGTTGTGTGAGGGCTCCAGGGTTAGGGTAGTAACCTACCTGGTACGAGGACAGGGATATGTTGTGTGAGGCCTCCAGGGTTAGGGTAGAATCCTACCTGGTACGAGGACAGGGATATGTTGTGTGAGGGCTCCAGGGTTAGGGTAGTATCCTACCTGGTACGAGGACAGGGAAATGTTGTGTGAGGCTCCAGGGTTAGGGTAGTATCCTACCTGGTACGAGGACAGGGATATGTTGTGTGAGGGCTCCAGGGTTAGGGTAGTATCCTACCTGGTACGAGGACAGGGATATGTTGTGTGAGGACTCCAGGGTTAGGGTAGTATCCTACCTGGTACGAGGACAGGGATATGTTGTGTGAGGACTCCAGGGTTAGGGTAGTAACCCACCTGGTACGAGGACAGGGATATGTTGTGTGAGGCTCCAGGGTTAGGGTAGTATCCTACCTGGTACGAGGACAGGGATATGTTGTGTGAGGGCTCCAGGGTTAGGGTAGGATCCTACCTGGTACGAGGACAGGGATATGTTGTGTGAGGACTCCAGGGTTAGGGTAGTATCCTACCTGGTACGAGGACAGGGATATGTTGTGTGAGGCCTACAGGGTTAGGGTAGTATCCTACCTGGTACGAGGACAGGGATATGTTGTGTGAGGGCTCCAGGGTTAGGGTAGTAACCTACCTGGTACGAGGACAGGGATATGTTGTGTGAGGCCTCCAGGGTTAGGGTAGGATCCTACCTGGTACGAGGACAGGGATATGTTGTGTGAGGGCTCCAGGGTTAGGGTAGTATCCTACCTGGTACGAGGACAGGGATATGTTGTGTGAGGACTCCAGGGTTAGGGTAGTATCCTACCTGGTACGAGGACAGGGATATGTTGTGTGAGGGCTCCAGGGTTAGGGTAGTATCCTACCTGGTACGAGGACAGGGACATGTTGTGTGAGGCTCCAGGGTTAGGGTAGTATCCTACCTGGTACGAGGACAGGGATATGTTGTGTGAGGCTCCAGGGTTAGGGTAGAATCCTACCTGGTACGAGGACAGGGATATGTTGTGTGAGGCTCCAGGGTTAGGGTAGTATCCTACCTGGTACGAGGACAGGGATATGTTGTGTGAGGGCTCCAGGGTTAGGGTAGTAACCTACCTGGTACGAGGGCAGGGATATGTTGTGTGAGGCTCCAGGGTTAGGGTAGGGTTAGGGTAGTATCCTACCTGGTACGAGGACAGGGATATGTTGTGTGAGGCTCCAGGGTTAGGGTAGTATCCTACCTGGTACGAGGACAGGGATATGTTGTGTGAGGGCTCCAGGGTTAGGGTAGTAACCTACCTGGTACGAGGACAGGGATATGTTGTGTGAGGCCTCCAGGGTTAGGGTAGAATCCTACCTGGTACGAGGACAGGGATATGTTGTGTGAGGGCTCCAGGGTTAGGGTAGTATCCTACCTGGTACGAGGACAGGGATATGTTGTGTGAGGCTCCAGGGTTAGGGTAGTATCCTACCTGGTACGAGGACAGGGATATGTTGTGTGAGGGCTCCAGGGTTAGGGTAGTATCCTACCTGGTACGAGGACAGGGATATGTTGTGTGAGGACTCCAGGGTTAGGGTAGTATCCTACCTGGTACGAGGACAGGGATATGTTGTGTGAGGACTCCAGGGTTAGGGTAGTAACCCACCTGGTACGAGGACAGGGATATGTTGTGTGAGGCTCCAGGGTTAGGGTAGTATCCTACCTGGTACGAGGACAGGGATATGTTGTGTGAGGGCTCCAGGGTTAGGGTAGGATCCTACCTGGTACGAGGACAGGGATATGTTGTGTGAGGACTCCAGGGTTAGGGTAGTATCCTACCTGGTACGAGGACAGGGATATGTTGTGTGAGGCCTACAGGGTTAGGGTAGTATCCTACCTGGTACGAGGACAGGGATATGTTGTGTGAGGGCTCCAGGGTTAGGGTAGTAACCTACCTGGTACGAGGACAGGGATATGTTGTGTGAGGCCTCCAGGGTTAGGGTAGGATCCTACCTGGTACGAGGACAGGGATATGTTGTGTGAGGGCTCCAGGGTTAGGGTAGTATCCTACCTGGTACGAGGACAGGGATATGTTGTGTGAGGACTCCAGGGTTAGGGTAGTATCCTACCTGGTACGAGGACAGGGATATGTTGTGTGAGGGCTCCAGGGTTAGGGTAGTATCCTACCTGGTACGAGGACAGGGATATGTTGTGTGAGGCTCCAGGGTTAGGGTAGTATCCTACCTGGTACGAGGACAGGGATATGTTGTGTGAGGCTCCAGGGTTAGGGTAGTATCCTACCTGGTACGAGGACAGGGATATGTTGTGTGAGGCTCCAGGGTTAGGGTAGTATCCTACCTGGTACGAGGACAGGGATATGTTGTGTGAGGGCTCCAGGGTTAGGGTAGTATCCTACCTGGTACGAGGACAGGGATATGTTGTGTGAGGCTCCAGGGTTAGGGTAGTATCCTACCTGGTACGAGGACAGGGATATGTTGCGTGAGGGCTCCAGGGTTAGGGTAGGATCCTACCTGGTACGAGGACAGGGATATGTTGTGTGAGGGCTCCAGGCAGCACGTTGACCAGCTCCGTCAGCATGTTGAAGCAGCACTGTCGTGTCTTGACACTTTTCTCCTTCATCTGCTTATGCAGGGCCTTAACGATCATTGGCACCTGCAGCAGCACCCGGTGGGAGGGAGAAATATCAGACATACCACTGACTAATACATACTACAACTACCGCTAGGAGATATAGACATACTGACTAATACACACTGACTAATACACACTGACTATTACATACTGACTAATACATACTACAACTACCACTAGGAGATATATACATACTGACTAATACATACTGACTAATACACACTGACTAATACACACTACAACTACCACTAGGAGATATATACATACTGACTAATACATACTGACTAATACATACTACAACTACCACTAGGAGATATAGACATACCACTGACTATTACATACTGACTATTACATACTGACTATTACATACTGACTAATACATACTGACTAATACATACTGACTATTACATACTGACTAATACATACTGACTAATACATACTACAACTAGGAGATATAGACATACCACTGACTAATACATACTACCACTAGGAGATATAGACATACCACTGACTAATACATACTACCACTAGGAGATATAGACATACCACTGACTAATACATACTGACTAATACATACTGACTAATACATACTGACTAATACATACTACAACTAGGAGATATAGATATACTGACTAATACATACTACCATTAGGAGATATAGACATACCACTGACTAATACATACTGACTAACACATACTGACTAACACATACTGACTAACACATACTGACTAACACATACTGACTAACACATGCTGACTAACACATGCTGACTAACACATGCACATACTGACTAATACATACTGACTAATACATACTGACTAATACATACTGACTAACACATACTACCACTAGGAGATATATACATACCACTGACTAATACATACTGACTAATACATACTGACTAATACATACTGACTAATACATACTGACTAATACATACTACCACTAGGAGATATATACATACCACTGACTAATACATACTGACTAATACATACTGACTAATACATACTGACTAATACTTACTACCACTAATACATACTGACTAACACATACTGACTAATACATACTGACTAATACATACTGACTAATACATACTACCACTAGGAGATATATACATACCACTGACTAATACATACTGACTAATACATACTGACTAATACATACTACCACTATGAGATATATACATACCACTGACTAATACATACTGACTAATACATACTACCACTAGGAGATATATACATACCACTGACTAATACATACTGACTAATACATACTGACTAATACATACTACCACTATGAGATATATACATACCACTGACTAATACATACTGACTAATACATACTACCACTAGGATATATAGATATACTGACTAATACATACTAGAACTACCACTAGGAGATATAGATATACTGACTAATACATACTACCACTAGGAGATATAGACATACTGACTAATACATACTGACTAATACATACTACCACTAGGATATATAGATATACCACTGACTAATACATACTGACTAATACACACTGACTAATACATACTGACTGATACATACTGACTGATACATACTGACTGATACATACTGACTGATACATACTGACTGATACATACTGACTGATACATACTGACTAATACATACTACCACTATGAGATATATACATACCACTGACTAATACATACTGACTAATACATACTGACTAATACATACTGACTAATACATACTACCACTATGATATATAGATATACTGACTAATACATACTGACTAATACTTACTACCACTATGATATATAGATATACTGACTAATACATACTAGAACTACCACTAGGAGATATAGATATACTGACTAATACATACTAGAACTACCACTAGGATATATAGATATACTGACTAATACATACTAGAACTACCACTAGGATATATAGATATACTGACTAATACATACTAGAACTACCACTAGGAGATATAGATATACTGACTAATACATACTGACTAATACATACTGACTAATACATACTGACTAATACATACTGACTAATACATACTACCACTAGGAGATATAGATATACTGACTAATACATACTAGAACTACCACTAGGATATATAGATATACTGACTAATACATACTAGAACTACCACTAGGAGATATAGATATACTGACTAATACATACTGACTAATACATACTGACTAATACATACTGACTAATACATACTGACTAATACATACTACCACTAATACATACTGACTAACACATACTGACTAATACATACTGACTAATACATACTGACTAATACATACTGACTAATACATACTGACTAATACATACTACCACTAGGAGATATATACATACCACTGACTAATACATACTGACTAATACATACTGACTAATACATACTGACTAATACATACTACCACTAGGAGATATAGATATACTGACTAATACATACTACCACTAGGAGAT
This sequence comes from Oncorhynchus mykiss, assembly GCF_057628025.1. Classification (NCBI taxonomy): domain Eukaryota; kingdom Metazoa; phylum Chordata; class Actinopteri; order Salmoniformes; family Salmonidae; genus Oncorhynchus; species Oncorhynchus mykiss. The sequence continues at coordinate 79,926,026 of NC_143036.1, read as the reverse complement.
ATAGACATACTGACTAATACATACTACCACTAGGAGATATAGATATACTGACTAATACATACTACCACTAGGAGATATAGACATACTGACTAATACATACTGACTAATACATACTACCACTAGGAGATATAGACATACTGACTAATACATACTGACTAATACATACTACCACTAGGAGATATAGACATACTGACTAATACATACTACCACTAGGAGATATAGACATACTGACTAATACATACTACCACTAGGAGATATAGATATACTGACTAATACATACTAGAACTACCACTAGGAGATATAGACATACTGACTAATACATACTACCACTAGGAGATATAGACATACTGACTAATACATACTAGAACTACCACTAGGAGATAGACATACTACTCTGTCTGTGTGTGTGTGTGTGTGTGTGTGTGTATTAACATAGGAGTATGACATTGGTGTGATGCATTAATACAGGTAACCAGGTAGTACCATTAATACAGGTAACCAGGTAGTACCATTAATACAGGTAACCAGGTAGTACCATTAATACAGGTAACCAGGTAGTACCATTAATACAGGTAACCAGGTAGTACCATTAATACAGGTAACCAGGTAGTACCATTAATACAGGTAACCAGGTAGTACCATTAATACAGGTAACCAGGTAGTACCATTAATACAGGTAACCAGGTAGTACCAATAATACAAGTAACCAGGTAGTATCATTAATACAGGTAAGCAGGTAGTATCATTAAAACAGGTAACCAGGTAGTATCATTAATACAGGTAACCAGGTAGTACCATTAAGACCAGGCTAGTAGGGAACATGCCAAAACAGCCCGAAAATGTGTATTTTTTATAAAATATCACACGGCACATATTTAGGATCCTTGGCTAAAAGAACCTCACCCACCATTGGCTTGTAGAGCTTAAGGTCCGGGCGGTGCCTCTCGCTCTCTCTCTCTGTGTGTTTTACCTGGTTCTGCAGCATGGTGAGTGGAGTCTCTCCCTGTTCCATGGCATCTGGGTCACACAGCCAGCTCTGAGCAGGACGTGTCTGCTTCAGCAACGACAGGTAGGCATGGAACACGTCAGCCTTCACGTTCTCCTCCCGCTCCTACAATCAATACATCAGTCAATACGTCAGCCTTCGCGTTCTCCTCCCGCTCCTACAATCCACCAATCAATACATCAGCTTTCATGTTCTCCTCCCGCTCCTACAATCAATACATCAGCCTTCACGTTCTCCTCCCGCTCCTACAATCAATACATCAGCCTTCACGTTCTCCTCCCGCTCCTACAATCCACCAATCAATACATCAGCCTTCACGTTCTCCTCCCGCTCCTACAATCAATACATCAGCCTTCACGTTCTCCTCCCGCTCCTACAATCAATACATCAGCCTTCACGTTCTCCTCCCGCTCCTACAATCCACCAATCAATACATCAGCCTTCACGTTCTCCTCCCGCTCCTACAATCAATACATCAGCCTTCACGTTCTCCTCCCGCTCCTACAATCCACCAATCAATACATCAGCCTTCACGTTCTCCTCCCGCTCCTACAATCCACCAATCAATACATCAGCCTTCACGTTCTCCTCCCGCTCCTACAATCAATACATCAGCCTTCACGTTCTCCTCCCGCTCCTACAATCCACCAATCAATACATCAGCCTTCACGTTCTCCTCCCGCTCCTACAATCCACCAATCAATACATCAGCCTTCACGTTCTCCTCCCGCTCCTACAATCAATACATCAGCCTTCACGTTCTCCTCCCGCTCCTACAATCCACCAATCAATACATCAGCCTTCACGTTCTCCTCCCGCTCCTACAATCCACCAATCAATACATCAGCCTTCACGTTCTCCTCCCGCTCCTACAATCAATACATCAATCAATACATCAGTCTTCACGTTCTCCTCCCGCTCCTACAATCAATACATCAGCCTTCACGTTCTCCTCCCGCTCCTACAATCAATACATCAGCCTTCACGTTCTCCTCCCGCTCCTACAATCCACCAATCAATACATCAGCCTTCACGTTCTCCTCCCGCTCCTACAATCCACCAATCAATACATCAGCCTTCACGTTCTCCTCCCGCTCCTACAATCAATACATCAATCAATACATCAGTCTTCACGTTCTCCTCCCGCTCCTACAATCAATACATTAGTCTTCACGTTCTCCTCCCGCTCCTACAATCCACCAATCAATACATCAGCCAATCAAATTGTATTGATAAAAGCCCTTTTTGTGACAACTGCTGATATCAAAGTGCTTTTACTTTGTAGTAACTCGGCCTCGACTCAGAGAGCAAACAAACAACAGATGCCCAACGGCTAGGTAAAACTCCCTGGAAGATGTAGACCTAGAGGAGCACAGAGGTAGTGTGTGTGTGTGTGTGTGTGTGTGCCTTGAAGCGGGCGATGAGCGCGGGAGACACGGTCCGGTAGAACTCAGGCAGCATCTCGTGGCGTGTGCTGACCACGGCGTCCAGACACTTGGCGGCCGCACGGCGAACCTTCCAGCTCATGTCGTCGTCGTCGCTGTACTCGTCATCACTTCCTGTAAAAAAAAAAAAAAAAAAGGTCAGGGGTCAAAGGGCGGTGGGAATGTGAGGTTAGATAATAACTGCTGCTAGACTGTGTTAAGAATTAGAGCGGATGACAATAGTTACATTAGCTGGTAGAAAACACCAACATCTCAAACACAGGTTACACACAGCACATCTACTAGTCTAGAGAGACCACCTGACTACCACATCTCAAACACAGGTTACACACAGCACAGCTACTAGTCTAGAGAGACCACCTGACTACCACATCTCAAACACAGGTTACACACAGCACATCTACTAGTCTAGAGAGACCACCTGACTACCACCTGACTACCACATCTCAAACACAGGTTACACACAGCACAGCTACTAGTCTAGAGAGACCACCTGACGACCACCTGACTACCACATCTCAAACACAGGTTACACACAGCACATCTACTAGTCTAGAGAGACCACCTGACTACCACCTGACGACCACCTGGCTACCACATCTCAAACACAGGTTACACACAGCACAGCTACTAGTCTAGAGAGACCACCTGACGACCACATCTCAAACACAGGTTACACACAGCACAGCTACTAGTCTAGAGAGACCACCTGACGACCACATCTCAAACACAGGTTACACACAGCACAGCTACTAGTCTAGAGAGACCACCTGACGACCACATCTCAAACACAGGTTACACACAGCACAGCTACTAGTCTAGAGAGACCACCTGACGACCACATCTCAAAACACAGGTTACACACAGCACAGCTACTAGTCTAGAGAGACCACCTGACGACCACATCTCAAACACAGGTTACACACAGCACAGCTACTAGTCTAGAGAGACCACCTGACGACCACATCTCAAACACAGGTTACACACAGCACAGCTACTAGTCTAGAGAGACCACCTGACGACCACATCTCAAAACACAGGTTACACACAGCACAGCTACTAGTCTAGAGAGACCACCTGACGACCACATCTCAAACACAGGTTACACACAGCACAGCTACTAGTCTAGAGCGACCACCTGACGACCACATCTCAAACACAGGTTACACACAGCACAGCTACTAGTCTAGAGCGACCACCTGACGACCACATCTCAAACACAGGTTACACACAGCACAGCTACTAGTCTAGAGAGACCACCTGACGACCACATCTCAAACACAGGTTACACACAGCACAGCTACTAGTCTAGAGAGACCACCTGACGACCACATCTCAAACACAGGTTACACACAGCACAGCTACTAGTCTAGAGAGACCACCTGACGACCACATCCCAAACACAGGTTACACACAGCACATCTAGTCTAGAGAGACCACCTGACTACCACCTGACTACCACATCTCAAACACAGGTTACACACAGCACATCTACTAGTCTAGAGAGACCACCTGGCTACCACCTGACGACCACCTGACTACCACCTGTGCTGCCCTGGGCCTGATGAGGCTAGTCCCAACACTGTGCTGCCCTGGGCCTGATGAGACCATGAGACTAGTCCCAACACTGTGCTGCCCTGGGCCTGATGAGGCTAGTCCCAACACTGTGCTGCCCTGGGCCTGATGAGGCTAGTCCCAACACTGTGCTGCCCTGGGCCTGATGAGGCTAGTCCCAACACTGTACTGCCCTGGGCCTGATGAGACCAGGAGACTAGTCCCAGCACTGTGCTGCCCTGGGCCTGATGAGGCTAGTCCCAACACTGTGCTGCCCTGGGCCTGATGAGACCATGAGACTAGTCCCAACACTGTGCTGCCCTGGGCCTGATGAGGCTAGTCCCAACACTGTGCTGCCCTGGGCCTGATGAGGCTAGTCCCAACACTGTGCTGCCCTGGGCCTGATGAGGCTAGTCCCAACACTGTACTGCCCTGGGCCTGATGAGACCAGGAGACTAGTCCCAGCACTGTGCTGCCCTGGGCCTGATGAGGCTAGTCCCAACACTGTGCTGCCCTGGGCCTGATGAGGCTAGTCCCAACACTGAGCTGCCCTGGGCCTGATGAGACTAGTAGCAACACTGTGCTGCCCTGGGCCTGATGAGACCAGGAGACTAGTCCCAACACTGTGCTGCCCTGGGTCTGATGAGGCTAGTCCCAACACTGTGCTGCCCTGGGCCTGATGAGGCTAGTCCCAACACTGAGCTGCCCTGGGCCTGATGAGACTAGTCCCAACACTGTGCTGCCCTGGGCCTGATGAGGCTAGTCCCAACACTGTACTGCCCTGGGCCTGATGAGACCAGGAGACTAGTCCCAGCACTGTGCTGCCCTGGGCCTGATGAGGCTAGTCCCAACACTGTGCTGCCCTGGGCCTGATGAGGCTAGTCCCAACACTGTACTGCCCTGGGCCTGATGAGACCAGGAGACTAGTCCCAGCACTGTGCTGCCCTGGGCCTGATGAGGCTAGTCCCAACACTGTGCTGCCCTGGGCCTGATGAGGCTAGTCCCAACACTGAGCTGCCCTGGGCCTGATGAGACTAGTAGCAACACTGTGCTGCCCTGGGCCTGATGAGACTAGGAGGCTAGTCCCAACACTGTGCTGCCCTGGGCCTGATGAGACTAGGAGGCTAGTCCCAACACTGTGCTGCCCTGGGCCTGATGAGACTAGGAGGCTAGTCCCAACACTGTACTGCCCTGGGCCTGATGAGACTAGGAGGCTAGTCCCAACACTGTACTGCCCTGGGCCTGATGAGACTAGGAGGCTAGTCCCAACACTGTACTGCCCTGGGCCTGATGAGACTAGGAGGCTAGTCCCAACACTGTGCTGCCCTGGGCCTGATGAGACTAGGAGGCTAGTCCCAACACTGTACTGCCCTGGGCCTGATGAGACTAGGAGGCTAGTCCCAACACTGTGCTGCCCTGGGCCTGATGAGACTAGGAGGCTAGTCCCAACACTGTGCTGCCCTGGGCCTGATGAGACTAGGAGGCTAGTCCCAACACTGTGCTGCCCTGGGCCTGATGAGACTAGGAGGCTAGTCCCAACACTGTGCTGCCCTGGGCCTGATGAGACTAGGAGACCAGTCCCAACACTGTGCTGCCCTGGGCCTGATGAGACTAGGAGGCTAGTCCCAACACTGTGCTGCCCTGGGCCTGTTTACAAGCTAGCTACACACAGCCAGTCAGTCAGCACCATTCATTATTAAAGGAAGCAGCCAATAGGAATAAGTAAGAATATGATTTATGGATGACTGGCAAACTGTGCTAAAGCTCAGTGCTGTAGAAGATACGAGCAACACTCCAGGCTCCAAAAAAACACTCGTTGTCAACAGCCACTTTATAAATGAAATACTTCAGCATTCTGGGAGCATACACTATGGTTGGTGGAGAGACACGACAACCAGAGAGTGTGTGAGTCAGGGAAGAGAGGAGGAAGGGGGACAGAGAGGAGGAAGGGGACAGAGAGGAGGAAGGGGGACAGAGAGGAGGAAGGGGGACAGAGAGGAGGAAGGGGGACAGAGAGGAGGAAGGGGGACAGAGAGGAGGAAGGGGACAGAGAGGAGGAAGGGGACAGAGAGGAGGAAGGGGACAGAGAGGAAGAAGGGGGACAGAGAGGAAGAAGGGGGACAGAGAGGAGGAAGGGGACAGAGAGGAGGAAGGGGACAGAGAGGAGGAAGGGGACAGAGAGGAGGAAGGGGACAGAGAGGAGGAAGGGGACAGAGAGGAGGAAGGGGACAGAGAAGAGGAAGGGGACAGAGAAGAGGAAGGGGACAGAGAAGAGGAAGGGGACAGAGAAGAGGAAGGGGACAGAGAAGAGGAAGGGGACAGAGAAGAGGAAGGGGACAGAGAAGAGGAAGGGGACAGAGAAGAGGAAGGGGACAGAGAAGAGGAAGGGGACAGAGAAGAGGAAGGGGACAGAGAAGAGGAAGGGGACAGAGAAGAGGGAGAAGAGGAAGGGGACAGAGAGGAGAGACATGACAACCAGAGTGTGTGAGTCAGGGAAGAGAGGACAGAGAGGAGGGAGAGGACAGAGAGGAGGGAGAGGACAGAGAGGAGGAAGGGGACAGAGAGGAGGAAGGGGAGAGAGAGGAGGAAGGGGAGAGACTCAGCAACACAGTATAAGATGCACCCGCCTGGGAGGAACAGTGTTACAGGAGAAGACTCAGGCGAAAGCTTCAACAAGGTGACATCACCTGTCTGGTCCTCAGTCCTCACACACTGCTAGTGATGACAAGGACAGAGAGCCATCTATCAGCTATAGTAGATGTAATGATAAGGACAGAGAGCCATCTATCAGCTATAGTAGATGTAATGACAGGAGGCCTGCTGAAAACAGCTAGCATTACCTGCTCCAATAGCAGTCCTCCATTCAGACTGTAGATAATAACATTCAGTCTCATAACAAGGCAAGGAGAGAGACAAAGGGAGGGAGAGAGAGAGGGAGATAGACAGAGGGAGGGAGAGAGACAGAGGGGAGACAGAGGGAGGGAGAGAGACAGAGGGGAGACAGAGGGAGGGAGAGAGACAGAGGGGAGACAGAGGGAGGGAGAGAGACAGAGGGGAGACAGAGGGAGGGAGAGAGACAGAGGGGAGACAGAGGGAAGACAGAGGGAGGGAGGGAGACAGAGGGGAGACAGAGGGGAGACAGAGGGAGGGAGAGAGACATAGAGGAGACAGAGGGAGGGAGAGAGACAGAGGGGAGACAGAGGGAGGGAGAGAGACAGAGGGAGGGAGAGGGAGGGAGAGAGACAGAGGGGAGACAGAGGGAGGGAGAGAGACAGAGTGGAGAGAGAGGGAGGGAGAGAGACAGAGGGGAGACAGAGGGAGGGAGGGAGACAGAGGGGAGACAGAGGGAGGGAGGGAGACAGAGGGGAGACAGAGGGAGGGAGAGAGAGAGGGAGGCTGGCTGGCTGCCTTCAATATTTAGTCCATTATTCTATGTTTATTTCACAGTGCTCATGCATGGCCAAGCAACAGAATGTCTTTCTGGCTGAGCTCTTACAGTCAAAGCAACAAACGACACACTAACCGTGTCAGTGCAGTGGGGACTTACAACTGGGGGTTATTCTGCACACAGTAAGACTCCTGAAAATGGAAGACACATTTAATAGATAGAACTAGTTCTAACTTCTCTCACACGGAGGCAGATCGCTGAAGAGACGAGTCCTATAGGTCTCTCCTCAAGTGGTGAAGAGTCTAGCTACGATAGAGATATATATATAGATATATTATATATAGAGATATTATATATTATATATAGAGATATTATATATATAGAGATATAGAGATATATATAGATATATTATATATAGAGATATTATATATAGAGATATATATTATATATAGAGATATTATATATAGAGATATAGAGATATATATAGAGATATTATATATAGAGATATAGAGATATATATAGATATATTATATATAGAGATATTATATATAGAGATATTATATGTAGAGATATTATATAGAGATATTATATATAGAGATATTATATAGAGATATAGATATATTATATATAGATATATTATATATAGAGATATTATATAGAGATATTTATAGAGATATATATACATATACACACACACGTATCTCCTGAAGTGATGAAGAGTCTAGCTATGATAGATAGATAGATAGATAGATAGATAGATAGATAGATAGATAGATGTACACACACACACACACACACACACACACACATATCTCCTGAAGTGATGAAGAGTCCTATAGGTATCTCCTGAAGTGATGAAGAGTCCTATATGTTCCTCTTCTTAACAAGTGGAGGAGGTTATTATTAGAGAGGTGGCAATACCTTTCTTGATTGTCCCTGAGGGGGATGTAAATAAAGGTGTAAAACCTTGATAGTAGGCTGAGAGCAGGCTGAGAGCAGGCTGAGAGCAGGCTGAGAGCAGGCTGAGAGCAGGCTGAGAGCAGGCTGAGAGCAGGCTGAGAGCAGGCTGAGAGCAGGCTGAGAGCAGGCTGAGAGCAGGCTTGGGCGGTATACAGATTTCTATACAGTCATACCGTTCATCCGCCATCCTGGGATTTACACTATTACCGACATAGCACACAAGGGGGCGCTAAAAGAAAAGCCCATTGGGTCTCTGCTACCAGAATGCTAACAAAATTAGGACAAGTAATAGCGAAACCACATCGCTAAATGCTAAGGAGCGCAAACGAGCATAAACTAAATTGCGAAGACAGGCAAACCCAGCTCATAAAAGTTATACAAGCATAGCTACCCAATGTAAAGTAACAAGTATAGCTAGTAGCTACCGGATGTAGAGTTACACAAGTATAGCTAGTAGCTACCGGATGTAAAGTGACACAAGCATAGCTAGTAGCTACCGGATGTAAAGTGACACAAGCATAGCTAGTAGCTACCGGATGTAAAGTGACACAAGCATAGCTAGTAGCTACCGGATGTAAAGTTACACAAGCATAGCTAGTAGCTACCGGATGTAAAGTGACACAAGCATAGCTAGTAGCTACCGGATGTAAAGTGACACAAGCATAGCTAGTAGCTACCGGATGTAAAGTTACACAAGCATAGCTAGTAGCTACCGGATGTAAAGTTACACAAGCATAGCTAGTAGCTACCGGATGTAAAGTTACACAAGCATAGCTAGTAGCTACCGGATGTAAAGTTACACAAGCATAGCTAGTAGCTACCGGATGTAAAGTTACACAAGTATAGCTAGTAGCTACCGGATGTAAAGTTACAAGTATAGCTAGTAGCTACCGGATGTAAAGTTACAAGTATAGCTAGTAGCTACCGGATGTAAAGTTACAAGTATAGCTAGTAGCTACCGGATGTAAAGTTACAAGCATAGCTAGTAGCTACCGGATGTAAAGTTACAAGCATAGCTAGTAGCTCCTGGATGTCATTTTCGGTGAGTGTGGACATTTACAAGCAAGAGAGAATTTTTTTGCAAATGAACAAATTTGTGACGCATGCTTTTCTGAAAGAAGAGCATCATGTGCACACGGAGCAGAGGGGAGAAGAACGGAGGAGAGACAACACACTAGGCAGGAAGCACAGGGACAAAATGGCCGCTGTTCAGAAACCTCCCGAGCTCTGTGACTTCTGGCAGAAAGACATTAGAAGATATCTGATGGTAAACATCTAGTAGTGAATTACATCTAGTAGTGAATTCCATCTAGTAGTGAATTCCATCTAGTAGTGAATTCCATCAATTCCATCTAGTAGTGAATTCCATCTAGTAGTGAATTCCATCTAGTAGTGAATTCCATCAATTCCATCTAGTAGTGAATTCCATCTAGTAGTGAATTCCATCTAGTGGTGAATTCCATCTAGTAGTGAATTCCATCTAGTAGTGAATTCCATCTAGTAGTGAATTCCATCTAGTAGTGAATTCCATCTAGTAGTGAATTCCATCAATTCCATCTAGTAGTGAATTCCATCTAGTAGTGAATTCCATCTAGTAGTGAATTCCATCTAGTAGTGAATTCCATCAATTCCATCTAGTAGTGAATTCCATCTAGTAGTGAATTCCATCAATTCCATCTAGTAGTGAATTCCATCTAGTAGTGAATTCCATCCCAAGTGTAACTTCATCACCTGACGTGCTGCACAACAGAGACTCGGAGACTCAAAACACAGAACTCTACGGACTCAACCGGCTCCCTCTTTCTCCTGTTGTGCCTTTTTTTTTTTTTACAAAAACACCTGACTGGTTTAACTGTTCTGGGGAACGAATGGAAAACAATGTGTCAGGTGAAATGAAGAAGGACATCTGCTTGATCTCCTAACGCCTTGAACAAGTTGACTGTAGGTGTTAACTAGCAGCTAGTGTTAACTAGCAGCTACAGATAATCACATTTATAAAAAAAATATTAAAAAAGAATTGACGGTATTGAAAAAAAACTATCCAGTGGCTTTTTACAAATACGATATACCACCAAAAAACTATCCTGTGGCTATTTACAAATACGATATACCACCAAAAAACTATGCTGTGGCTATTTACAAATACGATATACCACCAAAAAACTATGCTGTGGCTTTTTACAAATACGATATACCACCAAAAAACTATCCTGTGGCTATTTACAAATACGATATACCACAAAAAAACTATGCTGTGGCTATTTACAAATACGATATACCACCAAAAAACTATGCTGTGGCTATTTACAAATACGATATACCACCAAAAAACTATGCTGTGGCTATTTACAAATACGATATACCACCAAAAAACTATGCTGTGGCTATTTACAAATACGATATACCACCAAAAAACTATGCTGTGGCTATTTACAAATACGATATACCACCAAAAAACTATCCTGTGGCTATTTACAAATACGATATACCACCAAAAAACTATCCTGTGGCTATTTACAAATACGATATACCACCAAAAAACTATCCTGTGGCTATTTACAAATACGATATACCACCAAAAAACTATCCTGTGGCTATTTACAAATACGATATACCACCAAAAAACTATCCTGTGGCTATTTACAAATACGATATACCACCAAAAAACTATCCTGTGGCTATTTACAAATACGATATACCACCAAAAAACTAGTTGATAATCTGAACGAGACTAACCTGGATAAATAAATAAACCTGAGGTTGAATGACCATGAGCTACCTTGAATGACCATGAGTACCTTGAGTGTGTGTGTGCTGTGTGAGAGAGTGTGTGTGTGTGTGTGGTGTGTGAGAGAGTGTGTGTGAGAGAGTGTTTACCTTGATAGTCTTCGTCTGCTCCGTCGGCATCCATGGCATTCTCATCTTCATCCTCGTCATCGTAGTTATAGTTGGGGTCGTAGGTCAAATACTTCAGACAGATGCTGATGACAGTGCCCACATGTGGATACACCTCCTTTGGACACCTGGAGAGAGAGAGAGAGATTGAAAAGTCCTTCATGGTTGAGTTGCGTTTAGTTTCCACTAATAAAGACTCATCTCTCAGCCTTTCTTCTCCTCGTGGTAATCTGGGGAGGACAGACAGCACCACAGTCATCTCCCAACACTAGTTCTCCCTCTCTACCATCTCTCAGCCTCTCTTCTCCTCGTGGTAATCTGGGAGGACAGACAGCACCACAGTCATCTCCCAACACTAGTTCTCCCTCTCTACCATCTCTCAGCCTTTCTTCTCCTCGTGGTAATCTGGGGAGGACAGACAGCACCACAGTCATCTCCCAACACTAGTTCTCCCTCTCTACCATCTCTCAGCCTTTCTTCTCCTCGTGGTAATCTGGGGAGGACAGACAGCACCACAGTCATCTCCCAACACTAGTTCTCCCTCTCTACCATCTCTCAGCCTTTCTTCTCCTCGTGGTAATCTGGGGAGGACAGACAGCACCACAGTCATCTCCCAACACTAGTTCTCCCTCTCTACCATCTCTCAGCCTTTCTTCTCCTCGTGGTAATCTGGGGAGGACAGACAGCACCACAGTCATCTCCCAACACTAGTTCTCCCTCTCTACCATCTCTCAGCCTTTCTTCTCCTCGTGGTAATCTGGGGAGGACAGACAGCAGCACAGTCATCTCCCAACACTAGTTCTCCCTCTCTACCATCTCTCAGCCTTTCTTCTCCTCGTGGTAATCTGGGGAGGACAGACAGCACCACAGTCATCTCCCAACACTAGTTCTCCCTCTCTACCATCTCTCAGCCTTTCTTCTCCTCGTGGTAATCTGGGGAGGACAGACAGCACCACAGTCATCTCCCAACACTAGTTCTCCCTCTCTATCATCTCTCAGCCTTTCTTCTCCTCGTGGTAATCTGGGGAGGACAGACAGCACCACAGTCATCTCCCAACACTAGTTCTCCCTCTCTACCATCTCTCAGCCTTTCTTCTCCTCGTGGTAATCTGGGGAGGACAGACAGCAGCACAGTCATCTCCCAACACTAGTTCTCCCTCTCTACCATCTCTCAGCCTTTCTTCTCCTCGTGGTAATCTGGGGAGGACAGACAGCAGCACAGTCATCTCCCAACACTAGTTCTCCCTCTCTACCATCTCTCAGCCTTTCTTCTCCTCGTGGTAATCTGGGGAGGACAGACAGCACCACAGTCATCTCCCAACACTAGTTCTCCCTCTCTACCATCTCTCAGCCTTTCTTCTCCTCGTGGTAATCTGGGGAGGACAGACAGCACCACAGTCATCTCCCAACACTAGTTCTCCCTCTCTACCATCTCTCAGCCTTTCTTCTCCTCGTGGTAATCTGGGGAGGACGGACAGCACCACAGTCATCTCCCAACACTAGTTCTCCCTCTCTACCATCTCTCAGCCTTTCTTCTCCTCGTGGTAATCTGGGGAGGACAGACAGCAGCACAGTCATCTCCCAACACTAGTTCTCCCTCTCTACCATCTCTCAGCCTTTCTTCTCCTCGTGGTAATCTGGGAGGACAGACAGCAGCACAGTCATCTCCCAACACTAGTTCTCCCTCTCTACCATCTCTCAGCCTTTCTTCTCCTCGTGGTAATCTGGGGAGGACAGACAGCACCACAGTCATCTCCCAACACTAGTTCTCCCTCTCTCCCATCGCTCAGCCTTTCTTCTCCTCGTGGTAATCTGGGGAGGACAGACAGCACCACAGTCATCTCCCAACACTAGTTCTCCCTCTCTACCATCTCTCAGCCTTTCTTCTCCTCGTGGTAATCTGGGGAGGACAGACAGCAGCACAGTCATCTCCCAACACTAGTTCTCCCTCTCTACCATCTCTCAGCCTTTCTTCTCCTCGTGGTAATCTGGGGAGGACAGACAGCACCACAGTCATCTCCCAACACTAGTTCTCCCTCTCTACCATCTCTCAGCCTTTCATCTCCTCGTGGTAATCTGGGGAGGACAGACAGCAGCACAGTCATCTCCCAACACTAGTTCTCCCTCTCTACCATCTCTCAGCCTTTCTTCTCCTCGTGGTAATCTGGGGAGGACAGACAGCACCACAGTCATCTCCCAACACTAGTTCTCCCTCTCTACCATCTCTCAGCCTTTCTTCTCCTCGTGGTAATCTGGGGAGGACAGACAGCACCACAGTCATCTCCCAACACTAGTTCTCCCTCTCTACCATCTCTCAGCCTTTCTTCTCCTCGTGGTAATCTGGGGAGGACAGACAGCACCACAGTCATCTCCCAACACTAGTTCTCCCTCTCTACCATCTCTCAGCCTTTCTTCTCCTCGTGGTAATCTGGGGAGGACAGACAGCACCACAGTCATCTCCCAACACTAGTTCTCCCTCTCTACCATCTCTCAGCCTTTCTTCTCCTCGTGGTAGTCTGGGGAGGACAGACAGCACCACAGTCATCTCCCAACACTAGTTCTCCCTCTCTCCCATCTCTCAGCCTTTCTTCTCCTCGTGGTAATCTGGGGAGGACAGACAGCACCACAGTCATCTCCCAACACTAGTTCTCCCTCTCTACCATCTCTCAGCCTTTCTTCTCCTCGTGGTAATCTGGGGAGGACAGACAGCACCACAGTCATCTCCCAACACTAGTTCTCCCTCTCTACCATCTCTCAGCCTTTCTTCTCCTCGTGGTAATCTGGGGAGGACAGACAGCACCACAGTCATCTCCCAACACTAGTTCTCCCTCTCTACCATCTCTCAGCCTTTCATCTCCTCGTGGTAATCTGGGGAGGACAGACAGCAGCACAGTCATCTCCCAACACTAGTTCTCCCTCTCTCCCTTCTCTCAGCCTTTCTTCTCCTCGTGGTAATCTGGGGAGGACAGACAGCACCACAGTCATCTCCCAACACTAGTTCTCCCTCTCTACCATCTCTCAGCCTTTCTTCTCCTCGTGGTAATCTGGGGAGGACAGACAGCACCACAGTCATCTCCCAACACTAGTTCTCCCTCTCTCCCATCTCTCAGCCTTTCTTCTCCTCGTGGTAATCTGGGGAGGACAGACAGCACCACAGTCATCTCCCAACACTAGTTCTCCCTCTCTACCATCTCTCAGCCTTTCTTCTCCTCGTGGTAATCTGGGGAGGACAGACAGCACCACAGTCATCTCCCAACACTAGTTCTCCCTCTCTACCATCTCTCAGCCTTTCTTCTCCTCGTGGTAATCTGGGGAGGACAGACAGCACCACAGTCATCTCCCAACACTAGTTCTCCCTCTCTACCATCTCTCAGCCTTTCTTCTCCTCGTGGTAATCTGGGGAGGACGGACAGCAGCACAGTCATCTCTCAACACTAGTTCTCCCTCTCTACCATCTCTCAGCCTTTCTTCTCCTCGTGGTAATCTGGGGAGGACAGACAGCACCACAGTCATCTCCCAACACTAGTTCTCCCTCTCTACCATCTCTCAGCCTTTCTTCTCCTCGTGGTAATCTGGGGAGGACAGACAGCACCACAGTCATCTCCCAACACTAGTTCTCCCTCTCTACCATCTCTCAGCCTTTCATCTCCTCGTGGTAATCTGGGGAGGACAGACAGCAGCACAGTCATCTCCCAACACTAGTTCTCCCTCTCTACCATCTCTCAGCCTTTCTTCTCCTCGTGGTAATCTGGGGAGGACAGACAGCACCACAGTCATCTCCCAACACTAGTTCTCCCTCTCTACCATCTCTCAGCCTTTCTTCTCCTCGTGGTAATCTGGGGAGGACAGACAGCACCACAGTCATCTCCCAACACTAGTTCTCCCTGTCTCCCATCTCTCAGCCTCTCTTCTCCTCGTGGTAATCTGGGGAGGACAGACAGCACCACAGTCATCTCCCAACACTAGTTCTCCCTCTCTCCCAAACACTTGTTTGATATAATCCATAAAAGGCACCAGATAAACCGGATGAAAGGGCTTCTCATCACAGAAACAGTGGGAGGCTAAACGTAGACGAGGAGAGAGACGAGAGCATCCAATCACAACACAGGTCAACCCACTTTAGGGTGGACGTGAATAAATTACCCACGTTCACTGAGAATTCCGGGATTCATTCTTTTTCCTGTCGTTCTGTGTTTCTCTGAACATAAAAACAAATACCCCTTGGCTAACTCTGAAGACGTTTAAAAAAAAAATAGGACGCGTGTCTCTCTCTCTCTCACCTCCTGACGAAGGACTCGAAGGCCTGGATGCAGTATTCTCTCAGCTCATCGTCGTCTATGTTACAGAACTTCACCACCAGAGGAATGATCTTCTCCAAGTACTCACCTGAGGACACACACACACACGGACACACACACACACAGACACGTTAATAATTCCATTCAAACTGAATGTTAGCTGTCACTCCATTAGTAACAGCTTCATATTCTTTCATCTAAAAATGGGACATGAAGGGAAGTAAAGCCTCAGACTTAAAAAAAAAGAAGCCCAGAACCCACTGAGAAGAGCAAATTACAAGTTACAGCTAGATAAAGGCTTTTGTGTTTTTTTTAAGCAAAATTGTAGAGCGAGCTCTTTCAAGATGACAAGAAAAGTTAATTAAAAACAGGGGATGGCAGGATATGGAGAGAGACCGGCGGGAGAGCGAGGAGAGAAATAGTTTTGGGAGTGCTGCTCTTCACCGAAGTAATCTTGCACATCTTAAATCACTGCCGCCCCTGGCTCATCAAACACAGCGTGTGATTGGTTGATGGGGTGGGAGAAAAGAGAGAGAGAAAAAGAGGAGCTAGGCTAGCCTCAACGACTTCTCTCTCTCGCTCTCTCCATTTCCCTCCACAAAAACACTCTCCTTCCTCCACTCTTCCAGAGAGAGGAGAAAGTGACAGATTGACAGGTAAATAAGGACAGAAAGAGGAGACTCTCCCGTCTCCTGTCAAACTGTCACGTCCCAGACCAGAAGTAATGGCTTCTCTCAAACATCAAGGAGACAATGACTTCCTTCGGGGGTTATTCTTTAAAAAAAAAGAAGTCAAATGGAAATGAATAGATTGTCTAATATATTATTTCACCTAGACAATGCTAAAATAGTTAAAAAGGTTGTCAATGGCCCGGGCTCCCCGAGGAGCAGGGGGCTTGACTAAGTCAAATACCTAAAACAAACACATCTAGCCTGACTGAAATCTCAAAGGTGTTCCCAGATGGACTTGGCTTTAGTCTGGCTGTCAATAAAACCTGAGAGACACAGACAGAGACAGAGAGACAGAGAGACAGAGAGAGAGAGAGACAGAGAGACAGAGAGACAGAGAGACAGAGAGAGACAGAGAGAGACAGAGAGAGACAGAGAGAGACAGAGAGAGACAGAGAGAGACAGAGAGAGACAGAGAGAGACAGAGAGAGACAGAGAGAGACAGAGAGATACAGAGAGACAGAGAGACAGAGAGACAGAGAGACAGAGACAGACAGAGACAGACAGAGACAGACAGAGACAGACAGAGACAGACAGAGACAGACAGAGACAGACAGAGACAGACAGAGACAGACAGAGACAGACAAGAGAGAACAGCTCCAACGGATGCATATTAATTCAGCCCATCCCCAAATATAATCAAGATTCAACGTCGACCCCTGTGACCTCAAATGTAATTATCCTGAACAGGACTGACAACTAACGCAGGTCACAAGACGCTGGCTGGCGAGTCACTTCTTCTCCTGGAGAAATGACACTATGTATAAACATCTCTTAAAATGAACTGCACAACTCAAATCACATTCTATTGGTCACATACACATATTTAGCAGATGTTATTGGTTAGAGGCGGGGGGCCGCCCCCACTAGGCTACCCTCCCTCCAACCACTAGGGCTACCCCCGCCTCCAACCACTAGGGCTACCCCCGCCTCCAACCACTAGGGCTACACCCGCCTCCAACCACTAGGGCTACACCCGCCTCCAACCACTAGGGCTACACCCGCCTCCAACCACAAGGCCACCTTCCTCTAACCACTAGGCTACCCTGCCACCTAAAGAAGGGGTAATTAACTGGAAAAATGTTGGCTAAATTGTTTGACATTTCCAAATAAAGGTCCAAAATGTCCTGAAATTGAAATACTAATTACAGCAGGGTTTCTGTGTCAACCGTTCGACTAGAAAAATGAAAGATATTCCACTACGTTATCAACATTGACTTCTATCGCCTCCCCAGTGTGTCTCCGTGAAACTCACCGATCCGGTGTCCGGCCTGTCTGCTGATGGCTGCGATACACTGGATGTAGGTACGGGTGGTGGACATGGAGTCGTTACGAGACAACTCTGACAGCAGGTGTTCAATCAGGTCCACAAACACCAGGTTCCCACAGGACATGACCAGGTGACCCAGAGCGATGATGGTCCTCTTCCTCACCGCCAGGCGGGGGCTGGTCAGCTGAGGGAGCAGGCAGGACAGGATGGAGGGGTGAAAGTTCACCAGGAGACCACCCTGTCTGTTAGAGGAGAGGGAGAGAGGTTAGCACTATGTTAAGTAGTGTTATGTAGTGTCATCAGGCGGTATGATAGACTACGTAGGGTCTGGTCAGCTGTGGAAGCAGGCAGGACAGGATGGAGGGGTGAAAGTTCACCAGCAGACTAGAGGTTGGCACCAGGAGTGAAAATTAATTCCTGTCCCGTCTTGTCAAATATACTGTACCGTCCTGGTCCAGAAACAGTTACATAACTCCAGAACATTCCTGGACCGTCCCAAACTCATTTTTACAGGCAGAAATCAGAAATACATTTAGATATCCAACTGACTAATAAAGTAATCCAATGACAAAGGGCCATCTATAGTCTATAATGGGTTCAGACCAGCGGTCAGACAGTGGAGAACACACACACACCTGGGTCCAGACCAGCGGTCAGACAGTGGAGAACACACACCAACCTGGGTTCAGACCAGCGGTCAGACAGTGGAGAACACACACACACACACACACCAACCTGGGTCCAGACCAGCGGTCAGACAGTGGAGAACACACACACACCAACCTGGGTCCAGACCAGCGGTCAGACAGTGGAGAACACACACACACACACCAACCTGGGCCCAGACCAACAGTCAGACAGTGGAGAACACACACACCAGCAGTCAGACAGTGGAGAACACACACCAACCTGGGTTCAGGTCAGAGGTCAGACAGTGGAGAACACACCACACCAACAGTAAGACAGTGGAGAACACACCACACCAACAGTCAGACAGTGGAGAACACACACACACCAACAGTCAGACAGTGGAGAACACACCCCAATCGTCAGACAGTGGAGAACACACACCAACCTGCAGAGCATGTCAGCCATGATGTCCAGAGCCTCCAGCTGAACTGACACATCCTCCTGCTTGGCGATGGCACTGGTCAGACGGCCTGTGATCTTTTTACACACACTGGCAGCCAGGGCCGAGCCTGGGGGGGAGGAGAGGAGAGGTGGAGGGTAGACGGAGGGGTGGAGGAGAGGAGAGACGGAGGGGTAGAGGAGAGAGGGAGAGAGAGGGGGTGGAGAGGAGAGAGAGAAACAGGGGGAGGAGGTTGGAGAGGAGGGAGAGAAACAAGGGGAGGGGGTTGGAGAGGAGAGGAGAAAGACAGAGAGCGACAGAAAGAGGCTGAGTGAGCTAAATGAGTCATACTGCTGTC
This sequence comes from Oncorhynchus mykiss, assembly GCF_057628025.1. Classification (NCBI taxonomy): domain Eukaryota; kingdom Metazoa; phylum Chordata; class Actinopteri; order Salmoniformes; family Salmonidae; genus Oncorhynchus; species Oncorhynchus mykiss. The sequence goes on along the minus strand of NC_143036.1, from coordinate 79,907,055 downwards.
AGCCAAGATGGCTGATGCCTGGAGGTGATGGGGAAGCAGCTAGGCTGTTAACAGATGCTCTCTTCTCCATGTCTCCCTCCACATGACTTGGAAAGGCCTGAACACAGCTGGAGATTAACCAGGATGTAAGGAGGACATCTAGCAAGAGGGGATAGTCCATCAGTTCATTACCTATAACACCATCACTAGAGGGGATAGTCCATCAGATCATTACCCATAACACCATCACTAGAGGGGATAGTCCATCAGATCATTACCTATAACACCATCACTAGAGGGGATAGTCCATCAGTTCATTACCTATAACACCATCACTAGAGGGGATAGTCCATCAGTTCATTACCTAACACACTACAACACCATCACTAGAGGGGATAGTCCATCAGTTCATTACCTATAACACCATCACTAGAGGGGATAGTCCATCAGTTCATTACCTACAACACCATCACTAGAGGGGATAGTCCATCAGTTCATTACCTAACACACTACAACACCATCACTAGAGGGGATAGTCCATCAGATCATTACCTAACACACTACAACACCATCACTAGAGGGGATAGTCCATCAGTTCATTACCTAACACACTACAACACCATCACTAGAGGGGATAGTCCATCAGTTCATTACCTAACACACTACAACACCATCACTAGAGGGGATAGTCCATCAGATCATTACCTATAACACCATCACTAGAGGGGATAGTCCATCAGATCATTACCTAACACACTACAACACCATCACTAGAGGGGATAGTCCATCAGATCATTACCTATAACACCATCACTAGAGGGGATAGTCCATCAGTTCATTACCTATAACACCATCACTAGAGGGGATAGCCCATCAGATCATTACCCAACACACTACAACACCATCACTAGAGGGGATAGTCCATCAGTTCATTACCTATAACACCATCACTAGAGGGGATAGTCCATCAGTTCATTACCTATAACACCATCACTAGAGGGGATAGTCCATCAGATCGTTACCTAACACACTACAACACCATCACTAGAGGGGATAGTCCATCAGATCATTACCTACAACACCATCACTAGAGGGGATAGTCCATTAGTTCATTACCTAATACACTAAAACACCATCACTAGAGGGGATAGCCCATCAGATCATTACCTAACACACTACAACACCATCACTAGAGGGGATAGTCCATCAGATCATTACCTACAACACCATCACTAGAGGGGATAGTCCATTAGTTCATTACCTATAACACCATCACTAGAGGGGATAGTCCATCAGATCATTACCTAACACACTACAACACCATCACTAGAGGGGATAGCCCATCAGATCATTACCTAACACACTACAACACCATCACTAGAGGGGATAGCCCATCAGATCATTACCTAACACACTACAACACCATCACTAGAGGGGATAGCCCATCAGATCATTACCTAACACACTACAACACCATCACTAGAGGGGATAGCCCATCAGATCATTACCTAACACACTACAACACCATCACTAGAGGGGATAGTCCATAAGTTCATGGATCGGGCCCTCTGGTCCACATAACCTTACTCATCATGAACTAAAACGAGAAGGAAAAACTGATCCAAGATCAGCTTTGTGAAGGCCTGTGTCTAGTGGAAAAGTGATCGGGGTACAGAGGTCAGAGGTCAGGGTGGTACTTACCGCTGGACGCCGGGGGCAGTTCTCCTATGACCGTCTTCAGTCCGATGCTGGAGATGTCTCGGAGCTGCTCCTTGTCTGCCAGCATGTTGGTACACAGTGTGTCCACTATAGTCTCCACCTGGTACTCCTTCACCTTACTGACCAACGGGCCCAGGCTGGAACACAATATATATATCAATATAAACTACCTGGTACTCCTTCACCTTACTGACCAACGGGCCCAGGCTGGAACACAATCTAACTGGTTCTCTTGTTTCAACAGAAGCTAGTCCAGAGTTAATCGAATGTCATGATAACAGCACGTTGTGACCCCACTCTGAGCCATGTGAAGTGGGTCCCTTGTTTAAACAGGGCTGTCGTTTGATCAAAACACACTGAGTAACAACACTACCATGTTACCAGTCAGGCCGAGAGCGGCTCAACCAGACAGTTTTAGGGCCTCTTGTCGTCAGCAGTAGAGAGAGGAAGAGACCTGTTTATTAAACACACTGAGTAACACACTACCATGTTACCAGTTAGGCCGAGAGCGGCTCAAACAGACAGTTTTAGGGCCTCTTGTCGTCAGCAGCAGAGAGAGGAAGAGACCTGTTTATTAAAGCAGTACATCAGTTGAACCTACTTGTTCTGGCCATCCAGGTCAGTGTCGCCTGAACCGTCATCTCTCTAACGACAGATCTTTGCGGGGTGTTTTTTTTAAACACCTGTAAGTGTCATTTAATGCAATCTAGAGCAACAAAAATAATAAAAAAGGCCTTAAAATGATAATATCTTTGTTTCCTTACATAGTGGTGCAGCCAGAACACAAAGAGACACAACGCCTTTCTGACAGTCTGCGTTCACGACACACAACAGAGTAGATTACTACTTCAAAATGGCAGCGATACGAAAGCAGGCAAACTTGCAGTGTGACTGTATCCTATATTAAACATTGGAGATGTGAGAGAAATACAGCCTAGAGAGAGAGAGATTCATTTTTAATTCATCTTCTTATTGATCACATAATCCCTTAAAAGCCTAATTCTAAATGGTTTGTTGAGCGTGAGAGCCGCTGGCTCATAAGCACCGAGACATGTCCCCCTAGCTGGGGCAAGGAAGATAAAAATCAATGCTGCTCTGACATGAAATATCCACAGACAAAAAATGTCAAATATGCAATAAGACAAACTGAAGCAAACACAGAGTTATTCAATAACACTGTCCAATACTCAGTGTTGTGAAACGATATGAATGAGAGAGAGAGAAACGGAGGCAGAGAGAAAGAGGCAGAGTGACTGACAGAAGCAGAGAGAAAGAGGCAGAGTGACTGACAGAAGCAGAGAGAAAGAGGCAGAGTGACTGACAGAAGCAGAGAGAAAGAGGCAGAAAGACATAGCGACAGAGGCAGAGACAGAAAGACATAGCGACAGAGGCAGAGACAGAAAGACATAGCGACAGAGGCAGAGACAGAAAGACATAGCGACAGAGGCAGAGACAGAAAGACATAGCGACAGAGGCAGAGACAGAAAGACATAGAGACAGAGGCAGAGACAGAAAGACATAGCGACAGAGGCAGAGACAGAAAGACATAGCGACAGAGGCAAAGACAGAAAGACATAGCGACAGAGGCAGAGACAGAAAGACATAGCGACAGAGGCAGAGACAGAAAGACATAGCGACAGAGGCAGAGACAGAAAGACATAGCGACAGAGACAGAGACAGAAAGACATAGCGACAGAGGCAGAGACAGAAAGACATAGCGACAGAGGCAGAGACAGAAAGACATAGCGACAGAGACAGAGACAGAAAGACATAGCGACAGAGGCAGAGACAGAAAGACATAGCGACAGAGGCAGAGACAGAAAGACATAGCGACAGAGGCAGAGACAGAAAGACATAGCGACAGAGGCAGAGACAGAAAGACATAGCGACAGAGGCAGAGGCAGAAAGACATAGCGACAGAGGCAAAGACAGAAAGACATAGCGACAGAGGCAGAGACAGAAAGACATAGCGACAGAGGCAGAGACAGAAAGACATAGCGACAGAGGCAAAGACAGAAAGACATAGCGACAGAGGCAAAGACAGAAAGACATAGTGACAGAGGCAGAGACAGAAAGACATAGTGACAGAGGCAGAGACAGAAAGACATAGAGACAGAGGCAGAGACAGAAAGACATAGAGACAGAGGCAGAGACAGAAAGACATAGCGACAGAGGCAGAGACAGAAAGACATAGCGACAGAGGCAGAAAGACATAGCGACAGAGGCAGAGACAGAAAGACATAGCGACAGAGGCAGAGACAGAAAGACATAGTGACAGAGGCAGAGACAGAAAGACATAGCGACAGAGGCAGAGACAGAAAGACATAGCGACAGAGGCAGAGACAGAAAGACATAGTGACAGAGGCAGAGACAGAAAGACATAGCGACAGAGGCAGAGACAGAAAGACATAGTGACAGAGGCAGAGACAGAAAGACATAGCGACAGAGGCAGAGACAGAAAGACATAGCGACAGAGGCAGAGACAGAAAGACATAGCGACAGAGGCAGAAAGACATAGCGACAGAGGCAGAGACAGAAAGACATAGCGACAGAGGCAGAGACAGAAAGACATAGCGACAGAGGCAGAGACAGAAAGACATAGAGACAGAGGCAGAGGCAGAAAGACATAGCGACAGAGGCAGAGACAGAAAGACATAGCGACAGAGGCAGAGACAGAAAGACATAGCGACAGAGGCAGAGACAGAAAGACATAGCGACAGAGGCAGAGACAGAAAGACATAGCGACAGAGGCAGAGACAGAAAGACATAGCGACAGAGGCAGAGACAGAAAGACATAGAGACAGAGGCAGAGACAGAAAGACATAGCGACAGAGGCAGAGACAGACAGACATAGCGACAGACGCAGAGACAGACATAGCGACAGAGGCAGAGACAGAAAGACATAGCGACAGAGGCAGAGACAGAAAGACATAGCGACAGAGGCAGAGACAGAAAGACATAGCGACAGAGGCAGAGACAGAAAGACATAGCGACAGAGGCAGAGACAGAAAGACATAGCGACGGAGGCAGAGACAGAAAGACATAGCGACAGAGGCAGAGACAGAAAGACATAGCGACAGAGGCAGAGACAGAAAGACATAGCGACAGAGACAGAGGCAGAAAGACATAGCAACAGAGGCAGAGACAGAAAGACATAGCGACAGAGGCAGAGGCAGAAAGACATAGCGACAGAGGCAGAGACAGAAAGACATAGCGACAGAGGCAGAGACAGAAAGACATAGCGACAGAGGCAGAGACAGAAAGACATAGCGACAGAGGCAGAGACAGAAAGACATAGCGACAGAGGCAGAGACAGAAAGACATAGCGACAGAGGCAGAGACAGAAAGACATAGCGACAGAGGCAGAGACAGAAAGACATAGTGACAGAGGCAGAGACATAGCATCAGAGAGACAGAAAGACATAGCAACAGACAGGCAGACAGTGGCAGAGAGACACAGTGGCAGACAGATGGTTCGGGACTAGACAGTCTCCCACAGGGCCCAAGCCAGTCAGTCAGGTGATTCAGCCCCTCTCTCAGTCTCGGTGTTTGACAGCCATGTTTTGAACCTCTCTATAGCGGTGCCTTAAGTTCAATCAGACACACCAGGGTTTTCGTTGTAGAAAAACATGAAAAGCTAAAAAAATAAATAAAATAAAAACATTTAAACTGTTGCCGTCCAAAGTGTCCAGGAGAAAAAAACAATCCCATTACTAAATAATAAAATAATGACCGGCGTGCTTATTGGTCTACAGGTTCATTTGCATAGTTTTGCGCAATTAAAATTGGCCTGTGTGTATTTTGGTTGGCCATCTTATGTATCCAACACAACCTACAGAGTGGTGTTTCCCCTGCAGCTCCTCAGCGTGTTCCAGCCGGAGTAAAACATGTGCTTCTATACGCCCGTTCATTTTAAAATGCTATTCGTTTGTGTTCAAAACAGTTTTGGTGCTCGATAAAAGAAGAGCTACTATTTTTATTTCTCAACTGGTAATTGAAGCGCGTCTCCTATTCACCATTCAAGTGCAGGAATAAAAGCTGTCCGGGCGTCTCCCACCACTTTACAATGGGAGCTTTAGGCCGTATGCATTTCGATAACATACTTCATTGTTTGAAACCGGAATATTTTATTTCATATTATGAGGTATGTTTTTCCTTTCTTCAGAGTTACCTAAAGTCTAAATCCAACCATGGAAAGAGTAACCTAAAGGCTAAATCCAACCATGGAAAGAGTAACCTAAAGGCTAAATCCAACCATGGAAAGAGTAACCTAAAGTCTAAATCCAACCATGGAAAGAGTGACCTAAAGTCTAAATCCAACCATGGAAAGAGTAACCTAAAGGCTAAATCCAACCATGGAAAGAGTAACCTAAAGTCTAAATCCAACCATGGAAAGAGTGACCTAAAGTCTAAATCCAACCATGGAAAGAGTAACCTAAAGTCTAAATCCAACCATGGAAAGAGTAACCTAAAGTCTAAATCCAACCATGGAAAGAGTAACCTAAAGTCTAAATCCAACCATGGAAAGAGTAACCTAAAGGCTAAATCCAACCATGGAAAGAGTAACCTAAAGGCTAAATCCAACCATGGAAAGAGTAACCTAAAGGCTAAATCCAACCATGGAAAGAGTAACCTAAAGGCTAAATCCAACCATGGAAAGAGTAACCTAAAGTCTAAATCCAACCATGGAAAGAGTGACCTAAAGTCTAAATCCAACCATGGAAAGAGTAACCTAAAGTCTAAATCCAACCATGGAAAGAGTAACCTAAAGTCTAAATCCAACCATGGAAAGAGTAACCTAAAGTCTAAATCCAACCATGGAAAGAGTAACCTAAAGTCTAAATCCAACCATGGAAAGAGTAACCTAAAGGCTAAATCCATCCATGGAAAGAGTAACCTAAAGGCTAAATCCAACCATGGAAAGAGTAACCTAAAGGCTAAATCCAACCATGGAAAGAGTAACCTAAAGTCTAAATCCATGAAAAGAGTAACCTAAAGGCTAAATCCAACCATGGAAAGAGTAACCTAAAGGCTAAATCCATGGAAAGAGTAACCTAAAGTCTAAATCCATGGAAAGAGTAACCTAAAGTCTAAATCCATGGAAAGAGTAACCTAGTCTAAATCCAACCATGGAAAGAGTAACCTAAAGTCTAAATCCATGGAAAGAGTAACCTAAAGTCTAAATCCATGGAAAGAGTAACCTAAAGTCTAAATCCATGGAAAGAGTAACCTAAAGTCTAAATCCATGGAAAGAGTAACCTAAAGTCTAAATCCATGGAAAGAGTAACCTAAAGGCTAAATCCATGGAAAGGTGGAGGCAATTATTTTACACTGAAACAAAAATATAAACTCAACATGTAACAAGTGTTTCATGAGCTGAAATTAAAAATCCCAGAAATTCAGTTTTAAAAAAAAAAAAGCTTTGTAGTGTAAACAAAAGAGTTTACATCTGTTAGTGAGCATTTCTCCTTTGCCAAGACAATCCAGCCACCTGACAGGTGTGACATATCAAGAAGCTGATTTAAAAAAAAAAGCAAGATCATTACATAGGTGCACCTTGTGCTGGGGACAACAAAAGGCCACAAAAATTTGCAATTTTTCACCACACAATGCCACAGATGTCTCTAGTTGAGGGAGCGTGCAATTGGCGTGCTGAATGCAGGAATATCCACCAGAGCTGTTGCTAGAGAATTGAATGTTCATTGCTCTACCATAAGCCTCCTCCAACATTGTTTTAGAGAATTTGGCAGTACATCTAACCGGTCTCACCACTACAGGCCACGTGTAACCACACCAGCCCAGGACCTTCATACCTGGCTTCTTCACCTGCGGGATCGTCTGAGACCAGCCACCCGGGCAGCTGATGAAACTGAGGAGTATTTCTGTCTGTAATAACACCCTTTTGTGGGGTTAAAAAACGAATTCTGATTGGCTGGGCCTGGCTCCCCAGTGGCTGGGCCTGGCTCCCCAGTGGCTGGTCCTATGCCCTCCCAGGCCCACCCATTGCTGCACCCCTGTCTAGTCATGTGAAATCCATAGATTAGGGCCTAATGAATTTATTTAAATTTACCGTTTTCCTTATATGAACTGTAACTCAGTAAAATTGTTGTGTTTACATTTTTGTTCAGTGTTTGAAGACTTCATAGGCAGCACGTTGAGTTTCAAGTTTGGGGACGCATACAATTTATCCCACTATTCTGCATGTCAGTTATGATTTTCATATGCGCATATTCGTGGAACAGGTAAAAACAATTTCCCCCACTATGTCATTTCTCTCCTGTTCTATTGGATCCACCACTATGTAATTTCTCTCCTGTTCTATTGGATCCACCACTATGTCATCTCTCTCCTGTTCTATTGGACCCACCACTATGTCATCTCTCTCCTGTTCTATTGGACCCACCACTATGCCATCTCTCTCCTGTTCTATTGGATCCACCACTATGTCATTTCTCTCCTGTTCTATTGGACCCACCACTATGTCATCTCTCTCCTGTTCTATTGGATCCACCACTATGTCATCTCTCTCCTGTTCTATTGGACCCACCACTATGCCATCTCTCTCCTGTTCTATTGGATCCCCCACTATGTCATTTCTCTCCTGTTCTATTGGATCCACCACTATGCCATCTCTCTCCTGTTCTATTGGATCCACCACTATGTCATCTCTCTCCTGTTCTATTGGACCCACCACTATGCCATTTCTCTCCTGTTCTATTGGACCCACCACTATGCCATTTCTCTCCTGTTCTATTGGATCCCCCACTATGCCATTTCTCTCCTGTTCTATTGGATCCCCCACTATGCCATTTCTCTCCTGTTCTATTGGACCCACCACTATGTCATCTCTCTCCTGTTCTATTGGACCCACCACTATGTCATCTCTCTCCTGTTCTATTGGACCCACCACTATGTCATTTCTCTCCTGTTCTATTGGACCCCCCACTATGTAATTTCTCTCCTGTTCTATTGGACCCACCACTATGCCATTTCTCTCCTGTTCTATTGGACCCACCACTATGTCATCTCTCTCCTGTTCTATTGGACCCACCACTATGTCATCTCTCTCCTGTTCTATTGGACCCCCCACTATGTAATTTCTCTCCTGTTCTATTGGATCCACCACTATGTCATCTCTCTCCTGTTCTATTGGACCCACCACTATGTCATCTCTCTCCTGTTCTATTGGATCCACCACTATGTCATCTCTCTCCTGTTCTATTGGACCCACCACTATGTCATCTCTCTCCTGTTCTATTGGACCCACCACTATGTCATCTCTCTCCTGTTCTATTGGATCCACCACTATGTCATCTCTCTCCTGTTCTATTGGATCCACCACTATGTCATCTCTCTCCTGTTCTATTGGATCCACCACTATGCCATCTCTCATATTAACAACCCATGATAGTTGTTGCATCATTAGATCTCCCCCTTGTTCTAAGTTTCTAACAGAGATGTACATTTCTGTCACATATGGAACAGCTATCAGTGTGAGCTGTTTAGAATGGAAACCCTCACACACACACACACACACAGAGAGAGAAGAAGAGATCTCTCACCATTTGACGGCCAGATTCTGGACCTCTCCGTTTTTGTCTTCCAGTAGCTTGAGGATCATCTTGACCACCTTGCGTTCACTGTCATCGTCCAGCTTGATGGAGTCTTTCTGCAGCTCTGACATCAGGTCGTTGGTGGCCATGAATCTACAGGAACACACAGGGAGAAAGAAGACCAACAGGGTTATGATGTTATATTTACCTTTATTTAACTAGGCAAGTCAGAACAAATTCTTATTTTCAATGACGGCCGAGGAACAGTGGGTTAACTGCCTGTTCAGGGGCAGAACGACAGATTTGTCAGCTCGGGGATTTGAACTTGCAACCTTCCGGTTACTAGTCCAACGCTCTAACCACTAGGCTACCCTACCCTAGTAATCCTAGTAAAAATTCCCTGTCTTAGGTCAGTTACGATCACCACTTGATTTTAGGAATGTGAAACGTCAGAATAATAGTTAAGACAATGATTTATTTCAGCTGTTATTTCTTTCATCACATTCCCAGTGGGTCAGAAGTATACACTCAATTAGTATTTGGTAGCATTGCCTTTAAATTGTTTAACCTGGGTCAAACGTTTCGGGATCACACAATAAGTTGGGTGAATTTTGGCCCATTCCTCCTGAAAGAGCTGGTGTAACTGAGTCAGGCTTGTAGAGTCAGGTTTGTAGGCCTCCTTGCTCACACACACTTTTTCAGTTCTGCCCACACATATAGGATTGAGGTCAGGGCTTTATGATGGCCACTCCAATACCTTGACTTTGTTGTCCTTAAGCCATTTTGCCACAACTTGGAAGTATGCTTGGGATCAACATCCATTTGGAAGACCCACTTGCAACCAAGCTTTAACTTCCTGACTGGTGTCTTGAGAAGTTGCTTCAATATATCCGCATCATTGTCCTTTCCTCATGATGCCATCTATTTTGTGAAGATCACCAGTCCCCCCCGCAACTCCTCAAAGGGCTCTGGAGAGGCCAAGTCATGCGTCCTCCAAAAACAAGACCCACCTGTCCGCCTACCTATTTATCACACCGCCTGCTTAACCCGGATGTCAGCCGCACCAACGTGTCGCAGAAAACACAGTTCCACTGGCAACCGGGTTCAGCTTGCAGGCGCCCGGCCCTGTCACAAGGAGTCGCTAGAGCACAATGAGCCAAGGAAAGACACACCGGTCAAACCCTCCGAAGGGTTTTAACACCACTGAGCTGAGAGAAGGTAACCCTCCGAAGGGTTTTAACACCACTGAGCTGAGAGAAGGAAACCCTCCGAAGAGTTTTAACACCACTGAGCTGAGAGAAGGAAACCCTCCGAAGGGTTTTAACACCACTGAGCTAAGAGAAGGAAACCCTCCGAAGGGTTTTAACACCACGGAGCTGAGAGAAGGAAACCCTCCGAAGGGTTTTAACACCACTGAGCTGAGAGAAGGAAACCCTCCGAAGGGTTTTAACACCACTGAGCTAAGAGAAGGAAACCCTCCGAAGGGTTTTAACACCACTGAGCTGAGAGAAGTTAACAAGTCAAGTGCTCTGACATTAGAAACCAAAGCAAAATCAACACTAGTACAAAGATCAAGCTAAAATCTCTGAGGAGAGGAACGCTTGAAGCCTAAAGCATTGGAAGATACCAGACAGACCAGCTCTGATCTCTTAAGAGTGTGTGTGTGTGTGTGTGTGTGTGTGGGGGGGGGGTTAACTTACCATCATATCCAATTTAATACATCACACACGATCAGCTTTAAGACACCATCTTGTCTCCATCTTAACACATCACAGAACTCCTGGTGTGATTCAACAAAGACCTTTTCCTAAATACTATGCTTCTCAACACTGATCATCTCTGACGTGTGTGTCCCCCCCTCATCGGAACGCAAGAAGCTTTTTAAACAAGAGGGACAGCGAGAAGGAAGAGAGGAAAGACAATGAATAATGCATGAGGTCCATGGCCCACACTCACTGAGAGGCAGCCCCACAGCATGAGGTAATGGACTGGAGCATCCACACTCACTGAGAGGCAGCCCCACAGCATGAGGTAATGGACTGGAGCACCCACACTCACTGAGAGGCAACCCCACAGCATGAGGTAATGGGCTGGAGCACCCACACTCACTGAGAGGCAGCCCCACAGCATAAGGTAATGGACTGGAGCACCCACACTCACTGAGAGGCAGCCCCACAGCATGAGGTAATGGGCTGGAGCATCCACACTCACTGAGAGGCAGCCCCACAGCATAAGGTAATGGACTGGAGCATCCACACTCACTGAGAGGCAGCCCCACAGCATGAGGTAATGGGCTGGAGCACCCACACTCACTGAGAGGCAGCCCCACAGCATAAGGTAATGGACTGGAGCACCCACACTCACTGAGAGGCAACCCCACGGCATGAGGTAATGGACTGGAGCACCAACACTCACTGAGAGGCAACCCCACGGCATGAGGTAATGGACTGGAGCACCAACACTCACTGAGAGGCAACCCCACGGCATGAGGTAATGGACTGGAGCACCCACACTCACTGAGAGATAGCCCCACGGTATGAGGTAATGGACTGGAGCACCCACACTCACTGAGAGACAGCCCCACGGCATGAGGTAATGGACTGGAGCACCCACACTCACTGAGAGACAGCCCCACGGCATGAGGTAATGGGCTGGAGCACCCACACTCCTCTCTCTCTAAACTGGTGCATGGGAAAACACTTTCTACCAGGGAATGATCTTCTATAGTGGAAATCAATCTTCACTACCACGGTACCACCACCGCACTAGATAAACATCAGTAGAACCTTATAAAATACTGTATTTTTCCCCAAATTCCATTTTCAATTGTTTTTCAGATTTTCCTGTCAAATATCACACGTACATTTTTTTAAATGTGATGTTAAGTCCACAACAATGGTTAAACCACGGGTATGGGTCAAATCTAAGAAATGCTCATTTTGGGGTGTAGATACCCTTTAACTCTGTGGCACCAGCAAGAGACTTGTTTGGTTAGCGGTGTTTCTGTAGTACACGTGATTGTTAATAATTTATGCAAATCATCATTATACACTGCTCAAAAAAATTAAAGGGAACACTTAAACAACACAATGTAACTCCAAGTCAATCACACTTCTGTGAAATCAAACTGTCCACTTAGGAAGCAACACTGATTGACAATAAATTTCACATGCTGTTGTGCAAATGGAATAGACAACAGGTGGAAATTATAGGCAATTAGCAAGACACCCCCAATAAAGGAGTGGTTCTGCAGGTGGTGACCACTTCTCAGTTCCTATGCTTCCTGGCTGATGTTTTGGTCACTTTTGAATGCTGGCGGTGCTTTCACTCTAGTGGTAGCATGAGACGGAGTCTACAACCCACACAAGTGGCTCAGGTAGTGCAGCTCATCCAGGATGGCACATCAATTCGAGCTGTGGCAAGAAGATTTGTTGTGTCTGTCAGCGTAGTGTCCAGAGCATGGAGGCGCTACCAGGAGACAGACCAGTACATCAGGAGACGTGGAGGAGGCCGTAGGAGGGCAACAACCCAGTAGCAGGACCGCTACCTCTGCCTTTGTGCAAGGAGGAGCAGGAGGAGCACTGCCAGAGCCCTGCAAAATGACCTCCAGCAGGCCACAAATGTGCATATGTCTGCTCAAACGGTCAGAAACAGACTCCATGAGGGTGGTATGAGGGCCCGACATTCACAGGTGGTATTGTGCTTACAGCCCAACACCGTGCAGGACGTTTGGCATTTGCCAGAGAACACCAAGATTGGCAAATTCGCCACTGGCGCCCTGTGCTCTTCACAGATGAAAGCAGGTTCACACTGAGCACATGTGACAGACGTGACAGAGTCTGGAGACGCCGTGGAGAACGTTCTGCTGCCTGCAACATCCTCCAGCATGACCGGTTTGGCGGTGGGTCAGTCATGGTGTGGGGTGGCATTTCTTTGGGGGGACGCATAGCCCTCCATGTGCTCGCCAGAGGTAGCCTGACTGCCATTAGGTACCGAGATGAGATCCTCAGACCCCTTGTGAGACCATATGCTGGTGCGGTTGGCCCATGTGGCTGGAGTGTGTCAGCAGTTCCTGCAAGAGGAAGGCATTGATGCTATGGACTGTCCCACCCGTTCCCCAGACCTGAATCCAATTGAGCACATCTGGGACATCATGTCCCGCTCCATCTACCAACGCCACGTTGCGCCACAGACTGTCCAGGAGTTGGCGGATGCTTTAGTCCAGGTCTGGGAGGAGATCCCTCAGGAGACCATCCGCCACCTCATCAGGAGCATTCCCAGGCGTTGTAGGGAGGTCATACAGGCCACACACACTACTGAGCCTCATTTTGACTTGTTTTAAGGACATTACATCAACGTTGGATCAGCCTGTAGTGCGGTTTTCCACTTTAATTTTGAGTGACTCCAAATCCAGACCTCCATGGGTACATCATTTTTGTGATTTTGTTGTCAGCACATTCAACTATGTAAAGAAAAAAGTATTTAATAAAAATATTTAATTCATTCAGATCTAGGATGTGTTATTTTAGTGTTCCCTTTATTTTTTTTGAGCAGTGTATATAATTTTGCCAGATAAGCTACTTTGTAGTTAACATTTAATTGAGAAGGTGTTTGTGAAAGCCTTTCCATCTACCAGAAGACTGTTGTCATTATTAGCATCGTCGCTAACGGCTACACTTAGTGGTAGACAATACGTGTACACACAGACAGGGGTATTCCCGAGCTGATGGAAAATACAAATCACCGATACATTTTGTTCATATTTTATGATAATCTTGTGCAAATGAACCCATTTAATGTCTGGATTCTGTCCTCGTTCTCCACCACCCTCATTTTATTAGGGCCCTAAATTAGACGAGGACAACAAGACTCACACCTACACAAACATGACAGAGTGGATAACATTAGACCTCCCACTCAAATGTGAAAGGCCATTGATTTCCCCTGCCAATAATGATGTCATCATGCAAACGTGCAGAAGCAAGGAGCACCTCTTTACTCCCTCTATAATGTGATGTTAGAACTCAAATAGGCCTACCTCTGACTCAACCCCCATCTCCAGACTCAACCCTCAACCCCCATCTCCAGACTCAACCCCCATCTCCAGACTCAACCCCCATCTCCAGACTCAACCCCCATCTCCAGACTCAACCCCCATCTCCAGACTCAGAGGTTAGACCTAAACTCTCAACAGCTACTTCTTGACTGACTCACTTCAGAGTTTAGAATCTAGAGGTGGATGTAAAATATTACTCAACCATGACGGATAACCCATTGTGCTGGTGTCAAGTCGTGCTTTTGGCAGCTGCATAGGCAATCCCTCAAAACTGCAAGGCAATGGGGGCACACAGTGGAACAGGCTCCCTGTACAATAGTCCTGTACCATTTCTCACCGTTCCACCCCAGGTACCACAGAACACAAGCCACCGTCAGTCATTGTTATGAACCTGAAATAGCCTGGGATCTGTAGAGTTATTGGCAAGACTGAGAATCTGGGAAGCAGCGTAAGTTGATAAGAAGAGACGCTAGGAGTTCCCACACGTACATAGGAAATCTCATCCAACCAGACGGTTCACTCTAGCTCACTCTAATTGAGCCCGGGGGTGAGGTTAATGCATGGTTAAGGTAAACCGTTTCGGAGACGGGCAGGACAGATATTACATATTATTGAGGCACACTCAGTATGTCAGGGGACTGGTTACATTCCATATGTTTTATAGTTGTAACATCTGACATTTCAGAGCAAATTAATTAATCTCTCTCTCTGTGTGAGAAACACTGGAAAACACCAGAACAAGACTACAGGAACACAGCACTGGACACCCACAGGTGCACACATCTAAGATGATAGTGAAAAAAACTGCAACATTTATTAGGTGGTAGATTACCACTCTGTAGTTAGTTATACATGTAAGTTCATGACAACTGTAACAGAATTGTGAAGAGCAGAATGCTGGCTTACATCATCATATTTTTCTCCTCTAATGAGGAGTTGATATGGCTGCAGACTAAATTCACGGTTTGTGTTGGAAGTCAATCACGTTGTTTATGATTGTGTGTTTGGTATGGTTAATATAAAACACCTGACAGTGAGGTAGTGGTATCCTTCAAAGCTAACTAAATGAACTACATTTTGACTCCCCGGTCAGCCAACAACAAACATGCAGGCTGAATTATGTTATGGGATGTACTGTAGTTAGCTAACGTTAGCTAAGCAATCATTCATATGGCATCTGTAGACTGCTAGGATATGTGCAATGCCTTTCTAGCTAACTACTTAGTTAACAACCTAGCTAACTAGTGTAGTCCACTTACTTGAGTTAGCTAGCCAAATTCGATAACTTTTGCTACCTCAAAACGTTAGCTAGTTTCCTAGCTTGTTAGCGTTGACAGTAACGACTGTCAGAGCGAGTTAGCCAGCTAGCTAGCAACATGACAGTGTTAAATGTAACTAGCTAGCTATATATACTTTGCAAAACTGACAAATTAGAAATATAATGTCAACATGTTAATCTGGGTTCCTCGCAAGAATGTGTTTATAGCGAGTGGCTAATATTGTTATTTAGCTAGCTAGCTAGCTAGCGAACGTTAGCAGACTAGCCAAACGACAGAATTGATTTGAGGCCTAAACTAGCTAACTTGCAGGGTTTTCATACGGGACGATATACCGGTTTGAGTCAAAGTGTAGAATCACAGCGTCATTTCAAATGCCTAGATTGTTAGAATATTGTATTTACCTGAAATCCTTGTCGCTTGATGTCATTTTTTCCAATAGATTAGAGATATGGTACGAGGCGCTCGCCATGTTTGCAGTCTGTTGGAGTAGCCTGCTAGCAACCACCAGTCGGTATCACGGAGCGGAAATTCTTATCCACTTTATTTAGCTATTTGCTTCTCTTAAACGATTGAAATCGATTCAGTTTCCACTGTCACTTTCCTTTCGATGGAGCGAAGTGATGATCAGCGGCTGAATAGCAGAGAATTTAGTCTCATCCTGTGCGGAGTTTTTGGATGTGTTTGAATGGAGATCTCACTTTGCTCTGCAGAGAGGAGGAGCTGCAGAACCAGATGAGTTCGCTACTGGAGGGGGGGGTCAAAGTTCAGAGTTTGTTATAGTGGGGAAGGACCAGACTAGTGAGTTTGTCTGTGTTGTCACTAGTTACCACAGCCATAAAGTACAACTTGGCTATATCGTAAAAACCAACATTTTAATATGAAAACAAACATTTGCTTTTTTTGGTCTTCATTTAAGGTTTAAGGCCATAATGAAGACTTTGTGGCTGTGGTAACTAGTGATGACCGTTTAACGGTGGTGGTCGTCTGAGAAACCTCAATCAAAGATAGTACCAGAGAAGATGGACTAAAACTGCTTTATCCAACAGAAATATTCGATCACACTTTGTAGGTGATGTCATGGCGGCGTTGGCTAGCTAAACTCATGCGGAGAAGCAAGTCAATCGGGGTGGTCGTCTCCTGCCGAACTGCGCATGTGCAGTCCGTCAACTCAAAGGCACTCCTTCGATATAAAGTTGTTTTTTACGAAAATTAAAACGGGTCAGTTTGTCCCTTTAATTAGGTTGGAGTAATGGCATGTTCAACTACTTAAGAACGTGGCTTGAATCTACGTTGTGCTTTTAGATTTCGAGAAAATGTACAACTAATGAAGAATTTGTCACTTCTCTCAATGACTCCTCAAATCCCGGCCTGGTCTGTTTCTCAGGCGTTTCGTCAAGTCTCGCGATGTATTTGTATTTATTAAGGCTCCTCATGACCTGCTACCTCAACCTGGGGACCAAACACATTAAGACACTTTACATATAAAACACAATATAAAACAGTACATCATATAAACATTTTTAGACCACTACATATCTACAATACAAAATAAATAATACCACCATACAACAATATTACAATGTACGTGTGTAGAATGTGTGTTCTAGCGTTTGAGTGTGTATGCGTGTGCCTCTTCACAGTCCCCACTGTTCCACAAGGTGTAGTTTTACCTTGTGTTTTTTGTATCTGATTCTACTGCTGATGTGGAATAGAGCTCCATGTAGACATGGCTATATGTGGTACTGTGGGCCTCCCATAGAATGTTCTGGACTTGGGGATTGTGAAGAGACCTCTGGTGGCATGTCTTGTGGGGTACATTAGGTCTACATACCACTATGTTTAGTCAACAAACAGTAACGTTACATCGGCAAATGCGCCCTTCAGCTGCTTGACAGGCAGAGCCCACGAAGGATGCTAAATGAGCCTAAACCACACATACTTTTCAGGTATAGTTCACTTTTATTTTATATCACTCATATCCAATTAACGGTCAATCAATCAAATGTATTTATAAAGCCCTTTTTACATCAGCAGATGTCACAAAGTGCTGTACAGAAACCCAGCCTAAAACCCCAAACAGCAAGCAATGCAGGTGTAGAATATGTGGGCAATATTGAGACATTATGGTGAGGCAACCTTCACCTATCTGAAATTGCAAGATCAATGGATGTTTACTGATCATGAAAAGCATATAGTTTACTTGCTGTAGGCCTATAACGCTGATGGCGATTCAGCTAGATGTGCGCAATTGTTTTGCATATAATAATAGGACATTTGTAGTTATATGTTATTCAGTGATGATATTACATTCAAATAGCCTAGGTAACATTTATTTAACAATTCCTTGAAAACGGCACATAGTTTTCTAGGTGCATGAAGCCAAACTGCTTGCACCGAGGACCCGGATCAGAACGACAGGGGGACCGTGCATTTTACACCACGCCGTTGGAAGTCCCTTCCTGACAATTGCAGGGCTGTTCAGTGTTTGAGCTTTTAAAGCAGGCCTTAAGACTCACCTTTATCGGCTGGCCTACCCATCCTTTAAACTTGTTCTATTTTAACTTTTATTTTATGCGCTTTGAGATTATTCTTTTATAACTAAAAACGCTTTACAAATGCAATAAATAATTGTTATTATTAATGGTTTTAGCGGAGCTGTTGGTCTCCTTGCTCCCCAGCAGCCAAATCGAACACTCTGCAATGTATTGTAACGTTTTATTGATAAGGACCAAACCCCCGATCACCCTTGCAGGCGATGTCATGGCAACGTTGGGCTAGCTAAACTTCATATAATATTTAGAAAAAAATAGCTAAACCGAAGACGGATAAACTGATAATATTTCCTGACAACACCTGTCTCTCTCCGTCCAAACAATGGGAGTTGTTGTCCACAAAGCGGCATGGCGGGCTAATTATTTATGCATATTTCAATACTCAATGAGGGTTGTTGACGTCAACCGCCTGTAATTCAAATGTAGAAAAATGATATGCTAATAGCCTTCAGATCATGAATATGCATAGCCATCTCCAGACATCTCCGATAGGGTGTGTTCGTAAATTGAATCTGGAGTGTCAGAGTGCACTCAGAATTCAGGGCGTTGTCAGATTGTCCTACATTCAGACGTTTCGCTCTCGGAGCGCACACCGGATGCTCTGGCCGAGGAGTAAGGTTGATCCGGTCGTTCGGACTTCACAAAGGCAGTCAAGCACCCAAGCTATCTGGCTAGCTACTTCCAGACACAAATGAGAGAAAATCTCACTCTGACCATTTTACTCACCCTGGTAGAGATAGTTATGGTGTTTTCATGTTATCCAGAGTGTTGGTGACTGTAACTGTGCTGCTGGCAATACTTTCATTACGCTTTTTTTCAGCCGATGTTTACTGACACTGGCCATTTTCAACGGGTGTTGAGTGTTCGTAAATTCATCCGTTATTCTGCGCTCTGGCACACTCAGACAAGAGTGCTCTGAAATCAGAGTAAATAGCCAGCGTGAATTTACGAACGCACCCAAAAGTGTTTTTCACAAAGTTCGAAACGTATATTCTATCAAATAAACCTCACATAGCAAATAAGCCATTGCAGTTTTTTGTTGACCAAATTCGACACTCTCACTAAACAGGTTTACATCCAACCTTTTTATGTAAGTAAAGTACGGATGTCGGATCATTTTTCTTCACAAACAGGCCTAATGGAAACCACAAGCTCTCCAAATGTCAACAAAACTAAATATGCTAGTGTAACGGATGTGAAACGGCTAGCTTAGTTAGCGGTGTGCGCTAAATAGCGTTTCAATCAGTGACGTCACTTGCTCTGAGACCTTGAAGTAGTTGTTCCCCTTTGCTCTGCAAGGGCCTTGGCTTTTGTGGAGCGATGGGTAACAACGCTGTTGTGACTGTTGTTGACGTGTGCAGAAGGTCCCTGCTTCGCGCCCGGGTATGGGCGAGTGCACGGTCTAAATGTATACTGTTACACTAGACAAGGTGGGATCTTTTTGTGTTGGTAAAATTAATTATGTGAGAAATGCCTTTATGTGCAAATATTAATATATTAAATCAAATCAAACTATTTGTCACATGCGCCAAATACACAAGTGTAGACCTTACTGTGAAACTGTGAAACGCTTAACCAACAGTGTAGACCTTACTGTGAAATGCTGACTGACAAGCCCTTAACCAACAGTGCAGACCTTACTGTGAAATGCTGACTGACCAGCCCTTAACCAACAGTGTAGATCTTACTGTGAAACGCTGACTGACCAGCCCTTAACCAACAGTGTAGATCTTACTGTGAAATGCTGACTGACCAGCCCTTAACCAACAGTGTAGATCTTACTGTGAAACGCTGACTGACCAGCCCTTAACCAACTGTGTAGACCTTACTGTGAAATGCTGACTTTACAAGCCCTTAACCAACAGTGCAGACCTTACTGTGAAACGCTGACTGACCAGCACTTAACCAACTGTGTAGACCTTACTGTGAAATGTTTACTTACAAGCCCTTAACCAACAGTGTAGACCTTACTGTGAAATGCTGACTGACAAGCCCTTAACCAACAGTGCAGACCTTACTGTGAAATGCTGACTGACCAGCCCTTAACCAACAGTGTAGATCTTACTGTGAAACGCTGACTGACCAGCCCTTAACCAACAGTGTAGATCTTACTGTGAAATGCTGACTGACCAGCCCTTAACCAACAGTGTAGATCTTACTGTGAAACGCTGACTGACCAGCCCTTAACCAACTGTGTAGACCTTACTGTGAAATGCTGACTTTACAAGCCCTTAACCAACAGTGCAGACCTTACTGTGAAATGCTGACTTACCAGCCCTTAACCAACAGTGTAGACCTTACTGTGAAATGCTGACTTACCAGCCCTTAACCAACAGTGTAGACCTTACTGTGAAAGGCTGACTTTACCAGCCCTTAACCAACAGTGTAGACCTTACTGTGAAATGCTGACTTTACAAGCCCTTAACCAACAGTGCAGACCTTACTGTGAAACGCTGACTGACCAGCCCTTAACCAACTGTGTAGACCTTACTGTGAAATGTTTACTTACAAGCCCTTAACCAACAGTGTAGACCTTACTGTGAAATGCTGACTTTACAAGCCCTTAACCAACAGTGCAGACCTTACTGTGAAACGCTGACTTACCAGCCCTTAACCAACAGTGTAGACCTTACTGTGAAATGCTGACTTACCAGCCCTTAACCAACAGTGTAGACCTTACTGTGAAATGCTGACTTTACAAGCCCTTAACCAACAGTGCAGTTCAAGAAGAGTTAAGAAAATATTTACTAAATAGATCTACTGTCTAGTGGAAGTTATGAAGCCTGTAAGAATCTCTGATAGCCTGGCGGTGCTCATCCTGTCTAGTGGAAGTTATGAAGCCTGTAAGAATCTCTGATAGCCTGGCGGTGCTCATCCTGTCTAGTGGAAGTTATGAAGCCTGTAAGAATCTCTGATAGCCTGGCGGTGCTCATCCTGTCTAGTGGAAGTTATGAAGCCTGTAAGATTCTCTGATAGCCTGGCGGTGCTCATCCTGTCTAGTGGAAGTTATGAAGCCTGTAAGAATCTCTGATAGCCTGGCGGTGCTCATCCTGTCTAGTGGAAGTTATGAAGCCTGTAAGAATCTCTGATAGCCTGGCGGTGCTCATCCTGTCTAGTGGAAGTTATGAAGCCTGTAAGAATCTCTGATAGCCTGGCGGTGCTCATCCTGTCTAGTGGAAGTTATGAAGCCTGTAAGAATCTCTGATAGCCTGGCGGTGCTCATCCTGTCTAGTGGAAGTTATGAAGCCTGTAAGAATCTCTGATAGCCTGGCGGTGCTCATCCTGTCTAGTGGAAGTTATGAAGCCTGTAAGAATCTCTGATAGCCTGGCGGTGCTCATCCTGTCTAGTGGAAGTCATGAAGCCTGTAAGAATCTCTGATAGCCTGGCGGTGCTCATCCTGTCTAGTGGAAGTTATGAAGCCTGTAAGAATCTCTGATAGCCTGGCGGTGCTCATCCTGTCTAGTGGAAGTTATGAAGCCTGTAAGAATCTCTGATAGCCTTGCGGTGCTCATCCTGTCTAGTGGAAGTTATGAAGCCTGTAAGAATCTCTGATAGCCTGGCGGTGCTCATCCTGTCTAGTGGAAGTTATGAAGCCTGTAAGAATCTCTGATAGCCTGGCGGTGCTCATCCTGTCTAGTGGAAGTTATGAAGCCTGTAAGAATCTCTGATAGCCTGGCGGTGCTCATCCTGTCTAGTGGAAGTCATGAAGCCTGTAAGAATCTCTGATAGCCTGGCGGTGCTCATCCTGTCTAGTGGAAGTTATGAAGCCTGTAAGAATCTCTGATAGCCTGGCGGTGCTCATCCTGTCTAGTGGAAGTTATGAAGCCTGTAAGAATCTCTGATAGCCTGGCGGTGCTCATCCTGTCTAGTGGAAGTTATGAAGCCTGTAATCTCTGATAGCCTGGTGGTGCTCATCCTGTCTAGTGGAAGTTATGAAGCCTGTAAGAATCTCTGATAGCCTGGCGGTGCTCATCCTGTCTAGCTGATCTGTGTGTGTTGGTAGGAGCAACGTATGTGTAGAGTTTTGGATACGCTTGTATGGTGTAGTGGGGGGGGGGGGGGGGGGCATCTCTTTCTTGTGTTATTATACAAAACAACGGTTGTTGATGTGTACGGCTGCATTTCAGACCCCATTCTTGTACATTTGAACAGCAGAAGGAACAATCTATCTTGCGTTTTTAGGGCTCTAAAGCAATACTAGTTGTGCCCCCCCCCCCCCCCCCCCCCCCATGGATGTAAAGTGGCATTTCCTCCTAGAGCTGTGCCCGAGCCCTGAACGCTATCAACAGCTCCAACAAAGCCTACGACAAAATCCTGCCATGAGAATGTGGACTCTCACTCAACAGCCAGGCCGGCCAAGCACCAGCTGAGACGAGGTTCCTCGAGTTCACTTCTGATAGCAGTGTAAAGAAACTGGTAAATCAACCAGAAAAATCACAAATCAATCATCTACATTTTACATTATTTACGTTATTTAGCAGACGCTCTGATCCAGAGAGAATTACAGTTAGTGAGAGAATTACAGTTAGTGAGAGAATTACAGTTAGTGAGAGAATTACAGTTAGTGAGAGACATAGTTAGTGAGAGAATTACAGTTAGTGAGAGACTTACAGTTAAGTGAGAGAATTACAGTTAGTGAGAGACTTACAGTTGGTGAGAGAATTACAGTTAGTGAGAGACTTACAGTTAGTGAGAGAATTACAGTTGGTGAGAGAATTACAGTTAGTGAGAGAATTACAGTTAGTGAGAGAATTACAGTTAGTGAGAGACATAGTTAGTGAGAGAATTACAGTTAGTGAGAGACTTACAGTTAGTGAGAGAATTACAGTTAGTGAGAGACTTACAGTTAGTGAGAAACTTTACAGTTAGTGAGAGAATTACAGTTAGTGAGAGACTTACAGTTAGTGAGAGAATTACAGTTAGTGAGAGACTTACAGTTAGTGAGAGAATTACAGTTAGTGAGAGAATTACAGTTAGTGAAAGACATAGTTAGTGAGAGAATTACAGTTAGTGAGAGACTTACAGTTAGTGAGAGACTTACAGTTGGTGAGAGACTTACAGTTAGTGACAGACTTACAGTTAGTGAGAGACTTACAGTTAGTGAGAGACTTACAGTTAGTGAGAGACTTACAGTTGGTGAGAGACTTACAGTTAGTGAGAGACTTACAGTTAGTGAGAGAATTACAGTTGGTGAGAGACATAGTTAGTGAGAGAATTACAGTTAGTGAGAGACTTACAGTTAGTGAGAGAATTACAGTTAGTGAGAGACTTACAGTTAGTGAGAAACTTTACAGTTAGTGAGAGAATTACAGTTAGTGAGAGACTTACAGTTAGTGAGAGAATTACAGTTAGTGAGAGACTTACAGTTAGTGAGAGAATTACAGTTAGTGAGAGACTTACAGTTAGTGAGAGAATTACAGTTAGTGAGAGAATTACAGTTAGTGAAAGACATAGTTAGTGAGAGAATTACAGTTAGTGAGAGACTTACAGTTAGTGAGAGACTTACAGTTGGTGAGAGACTTACAGTTAGTGACAGACTTACAGTTAGTGAGAGACTTACAGTTAGTGAGAGACTTACAGTTAGTGAGAGACTTACAGTTGGTGAGAGACTTACAGTTAGTGAGAGACTTACAGTTAGTGAGAGACTTACAGTTAGTGAGAGACTTACAGTTAGTGAGAGAATTACAGTTAGTGAGAGACTTAAAGTTAGTGAGAGAAGTGAGAGAATTACAGTTAGTGAGAGCATTACAGTTAGTGAGAGGCTTAGAGTTAATCTTAAGGTATAGCTAGATGGGACAACCACATATCACTGTCATAGTAAGTACATTTTTCCTCATTCAGGTAACTATCAGCTGGGTCAGAGCTAGTAAGGGGGGGGGGGAGTCAAGAGTTCATGAATGTTCACGATGAAGGGGGGGGGGGGATCATTTAAGATGCTGTTTGAAGACGTGGGGTTTCAGATGTTTTCAGAAGATGGGCAGGGACTCTGCTGTCCCTGTTTCAGGGGGAAGCTGGTTCCACCATTGGGGTGAGAGGACAGAGAAGAGCTTGGACTGGGCTGAGAGGAAGCTGCCTTCCTGTAGGGGTGAGAGGACAGAGAAGAGCTTGGACTGGGCTGATAGGGAGCTGCCCTCCCATAGGGGTGACAGGTCAGAGAAGAGCTTGGACTGGGCTGAGAGGAAGCTGCCTTGCCGTAGGGGTGAGAGGTCAGAGAAGAGCTTGGACTGGGCTGAGAGGAAGTTGCCTTCCCGTAGGGGTGAGAGGGCCAAGAGACCAGAGGTGGCAGAACGGAGTGCTTGGTTGGGGTGTAGGGTTTGAACATAAGCCTGAAGGTAGGGGAGAGGAAGTTCCTCTTGCTGCTCCAGAAAACATGTTAAAACAATGACCAATTCTAAAATGCATATTCAACATTTGCCTCTTCTGTATTGACAGCCAGGTGGGTGTCCTCCACTGCTCGTTGGCATCTCCCCTAGCTCTGCTCCAATTGAAATTCAGCTCACCGGTTTCCGACATCTTAACTCATTTCAGTCTGAAATCAAATATGGCACGGTTTGATGCAGCGCGTTCCGTTTAATGACACTGTGGCAGACGGGAGGTCAAACATGATTAAAATTACTATTTAAAAAAAAAAAACTCAATTAGACTCAGTCGACGGGGCAGTTTGAGGCTTTAATGCTATAAAAAATGGCCCACGGCTCTTCAGAATATGAATATGAGAATCTGTCGTAGGTCTCCCCGAGGTAATGAAATCAATAACAGAAGCAAAACAATGAGGATAGTCATTTCAGTTTCATCAGGTACAGATATGTAATTACTCATTTCAGTTTCATCAAGTACAGATATGTAATACCAAATGGTTTATATTGAATGAATGAACAGAAATGAATTTGGATCATCTCAACCTGGGATATTGATCAACCTCTGGCTCTCTCTCTCTGGCTCTCTCTCTCTCTCTCTCTCTCTCTCTCTCTCTCTCTCTCTCCATGTCTCTCTCTCTCTCTCTCTCTCTCTCCATCTCTCTCTCTCTCGCTCTCTCTCTCTCTCTCCATGTCTCTCTCTCTCTCTCTCGCTCTGTGTGTGTGTCTCCCCCTCTTTCTGTCTCCCTACTCTCTCTGTCTCTCTCTTCCCCCTCCCTCGGTCCCTCCCGCTGTCTCTCTCTTCCTCCCTCCCTCGGTCCTTCTCTCTGTCTATCTCTCTCTCGTGTGCTATTTCTCTCTCTCTATCTCTACCTATAGTATACCTCTCTTTCTATGTCTACCTATAGTATACCTCAGGGGAGTATGGCGAAGCCAGGTAGGAGACCTGCGCCAACTTCCTGTGCTTACCGGGGGCGAGAGAGACCGGGCAGGCACCGTGTAATGCTGTGAAGCGCACAGTGTCCCCAGTGCAGGTGCATAGCCCTGTGCGGTACATTCCAGCTCCGTGTATCGGCCGGGCTAGAGTGAGCATTGAGCCAAGTGCTATGAAGCCGGCTCTACGCATCTGGTCCCCAGTGCGTCTCCTTGGGCCAGCATACATGGCACCAGCCTTGCGCTGTGTGTCTCCGGTTCGCCTGCATAGCCCAGTGCGGGCTATTCCACCTCGCCGCACTGGCAGGGCGACCGGGAGCATTCAACCAGGTAAGGTTGGGCAGGCTCGGTGCTCAAGAGCTCCAGTGCACCTGCACGGTCCGGTCTATCCGGTACCACCTCCACGCACCAGCCCTCCGGTGGCAGCCCCCCGCACCAGGCTGTCTCTCCGTCTCATACCTACAGGTGCTCCCTCCTCTCCAGCGCTGCCGGAGTCTCCCATCTGTCCTGAGCCGCCAGTGCCGCCAGTCTGCCAGGATCTGCCAGAGCCGCCAGCCAGTACGGAGCTGCCCCTCTGTCCCGAGCTGCCCCTCTGTCCCGAGCTGCCCCTCTGTCCCGAGCTGCCCCTCTGTCCCGAGCTGCCCATCTTTCCAGTGGGGTCATTTAGAAGGGTTGCCGTGGTTAGGAGGCCACGGAAGCGGACAATGGGGCGGACTAAGACTATGGTGAAGTGGGGGTCACGTCCAGCACCAGAGCCGCCACCGCGGACAAAAGCCCACCCAGACCCTCCCCAATAGGTTCAGGTTTTGCGTCCGGAGTCTGCACCTTGGGGGGGGTACACTGTCACACCCTGACCATAGTTTGCTTTGTATGTTTCTATGTTTTGTTTGGTCAGGGTGTGATCTGAGTGGGCATTCTATGTTGTGTGTCTAGTTTGTCTGTTTCTGTGTTTGGGCCTGATATGGTTCTCAATCAGAGGCAGGTGTT
Organism: Oncorhynchus mykiss; assembly: GCF_057628025.1. Classification (NCBI taxonomy): domain Eukaryota; kingdom Metazoa; phylum Chordata; class Actinopteri; order Salmoniformes; family Salmonidae; genus Oncorhynchus; species Oncorhynchus mykiss. The sequence goes on along the minus strand of NC_143036.1, from coordinate 79,880,639 downwards.
AGTCATGGTCTCTGATTGGGAGCCATATTTAGGTAGCCTGTTTGGTGTTGGGGTTTTGTGGGTGATTGTTCCTGTCTCTGTGTTTGTTACACCAGATAGGGCTGTTTTGGGTTTGTTACACCAGATAGGGCTGTTTTGGGTTTGTTGCACCAGATAGGGCTGTTTTGGGTTTGTTGCACCAGATAGGGCTGTTTTGGGTTTGTTGCACCAGATAGGGCTGTTTTGGGTTTGTTGCACCAGATAGGGCTGTTTTGGGTTTGTTGCACCAGATAGGGCTGTTTTGGGTTTGTTGCACCAGATAGGGCTGTTTTGGGTTTGTTGCACCAGATAGGGCTGTTTTGGGTTTGTTGCACCAGATAGGGCTGTTTTGGGTTTGTTGCACCAGATAGGGCTGTTTTGGGTTTGTTGCACCAGATAGGGCTGTTTTGGGTTTGTTGCACCAGATAGGGCTGTTTTGGGTTTGTTGCACCAGATAGGGCTGTTTTGGGTTTGTTGCACCAGATAGGGCTGTTTTGGGTTTGTTGCACCAGATAGGGCTGTTTTGGGTTTGTTGCACCAGATAGGGCTGTTTTGGGTTTGTTGCACCAGATAGGGCTGTTTTGGGTTTGTTGCACCAGATAGGGCTGTTTTGGGTTTGTTGCACCAGATAGGGCTGTTTTGGGTTTGTTGCACCAGATAGGGCTGTTTTGGGTTTGTTGCACCAGATAGGGCTGTTTTGGGTTTGTTGCACCAGATAGGGCTGTTTTGGGTTTGTTGCACCAGATAGGGCTGTTTTGGGTTTGTTGCACCAGATAGGGCTGTTTTGGGTTTGTTGCACCAGATAGGGCTGTTTTGGGTTTGTTGCACCAGATAGGGCTGTTTTGGGTTTGTTGCACCAGATAGGGCTGTTTTGGGTTTGTTGCACCAGATAGGGCTGTTTTGGGTTTGTTGCACCAGATAGGGCTGTTTTGGGTTTGTTGCACCAGATAGGGCTGTTTTGGGTTTGTTGCACCAGATAGGGCTGTTTTGGGTTTGTTGCACCAGATAGGGCTGTTTTGGGTTTGTTGCACCAGATAGGGCTGTTTTGGGTTTGTTGCACCAGATAGGGCTGTTTTGGGTTTGTTGCACCAGATAGGGCTGTTTCGGGTTTTCACGGTTCTTGTTTTTGTATATTGTTCATTTATCATCTTCATTAAATATGTATAAAGATAACCACGATGCATTTTGATCCTCCTCTCCTTCCCAGGAAGAATCCTGTTACACACATTCAGTTTGTTATTCAGAAACATCAAATATCTTCCATAGCGCTTGGGGGGGGGGTCACACATTTTTCTATTTACTTCTAGCAGACATTTATCATATTAAATGAATTAGCTAAATAACTGAACTTCTGTCGTGGTGTTTTCATACAGCCAATTGTTTACATGCTCATCATAAAACTGTCAATCCCCTTTAGTCCTGTAATAGGAAAACAATGAGTCATTAAATCTGTTCTGAGGTAAACCAGAAGGAAACGTTATAGAGGTTAATATGTCTGGATGACAGACTTGATGGTAACATTATAGAGGTTAATATGTCTGGATGACAGACCAGATGGTAACATTATAGAGGTTAATATGTCTGGATGACAGACTTGATGGTAACATTATAGAGGTTAATATGTCTGGATGACAGACCAGATGGTAACGTTATAGAGGTTAATATGTCTGGATGACAGACCTGATGGAAACGTTTTAGGAAGGAGAATGCCAATAGATGAACCCTAATCGTGTTTGCTAATGTAGGAGGACGTTTCAGTTAGTGCTGGCCTGTGTAGGAGAGTAACCTCGACAACAGACGGAGGTTAACCCCTGACCAAACACAGCTTTTTGGGGACTGTGACCATGGACCACAAGACACTTCATCATTTTAAAATGTTCTCATACTGTAGAAGGATGAAGCAACAAGGCACCCGTTTCTAATAGGAGGAAACATAATCCCAGGATCTCATATCTAACACCAGTTAAATCCTTAGTCAATAGTTAAACAGGTGAGCAGTACAGCAGCAACCAGTGTCTGAGGCAGAAGTGTCTGAGGTAACAACATGTCCAGGGATTCCTGCAACACGGACGACACAGAATCATCGCTGCAACACAGCACGTCTCCAGTAGGTGTCAGTAAGGAGGGAAGGTATAACATTTGAGAAGAGAGGGAGAGGGAGAGGGAGAGACAAAGAGATATAAAGAGATGGAGAGAACACAAGAGAGGGAGATAGAGACACAGAGAGACTCAGAGACTCAGAGAGAGACACAGAGAGACACAGAGAGAGACACAGAGAGAGACTCAGAGAGAGACTCAGAGAGACTCAGAGACTCAGAGAGACACAGAGAGAGACTCAGAGAGACTCAGAGAGAGACTCAGAGAGACTCAGAGACTCAGAGACTCAGAGGGAGACTCAGAGAGACACAGAGAGAGACACAGAGAGAGACTCAGAGAGACTCAGAGAGACTCAGAGACTCAGAGGGAGACTCAGTGAGACACAGAGAGAGACACAGAGAGAGACTCAGAGAGACACAGAGAGAGACTCAGAGACTCAGAGAGCGACATAGAGAGAGCAAGGGAGGGAGAGAGCAGAGAGATATAGAGCAGAGAGAGACAGAGAGGGAGAAACAGACAGAGAGAGAGAGTCAGAGGACTGGATCCCCATCCCCAGCTCTATGATCTGTATTTTTGACCCCATAGTAAAGCCCAGGATCATCTCAGCCATTTACAGTCAATCTGGCACATGATGCCCTCACATGGCAGCCTATTCTCCATAGGGCTCTGGTCTAAAGTAGTGCACTACATAGGGAATAGGGCTCTGGTCTAAAGTAGTGCACTATATAGGGAATAGGGCTCTGGTCTAAAGTAGTGCACTATATAGGGAATAGGGCTCTGGTCTAAAGTAGTGCACTATATAGGGAATAGGGCTCTGGTTTAAAGTAGTGCACTATATAGGGAATAGGGCTCTGGTCTAAAGTAGTGCACTATATAGGGAATAGAGCTATGGTCTATAGTAGTGCACTATATAGGGAATAGGGCTCTGGTCTAAAGTAGTGTACTATATAGGGAATAGGGCTCTGGTCTAAAGGACTGCACTATATAGGGAATAGGGCTCTGGTCCAAAGTAGTGCACTATATAGGGACTAGGGCTCTGGTCTAAAGTAGTGCACTATATAGGGAATAGGGCTCTGGTCTAAAGTAGTGTACTATATAGGGAATAGGGCTATGGTCTATAGTAGTGCACTATATAGGGAATAGAGCTCTGGTCCAAAGTAGTGCACTATATAGGGAATAGGGTTCTGGTCTAAAGTAGTGCACTATATAGGGAATAGGGTTCTGGTCTAAAGTAGTGCACTATATAGGGAATAGGCCTCTGGTCTAAAGAAGTGCACTATATAGGGAATAGGGTTCTGGTCTAAAGTAGTGCACTATATAGGGAATAGGGCTCTGGTCTAAAGTAGTGCACTATATAGGGAATAGGGTTCCATCTGGGACCCTCCTTCTCTACAGCTCCAAAAGAGGTGACACACATCTATCTCTCTGGCCTCGTGGTAGTTGTCTAAATGAATCATCACACATCTATCTCTCTGGCCTCGTGGTAGTTGTCTAAATGAATCATCACACATCTATCTCTCTGGCCTCGTGGTAGTTGTATATAGCTGGGTTTGTCTGTAGTGTATAATAAAACTGCCATATTACGTCTGTGAGTAGTTTCACCTGCTGACCTGCTGACCTGCTGACCCGCTGACCTGCTGACCTGTTGACCTGCTGACCTGCTGACCTGTTGACCTGCTGACCTGTTGACCTGCTGACCTGTTGACCTGCTGACCTGTTGACCTGTTGACCTGCTGACCTGCTGACCTGTTGACCTGCTGACCTGCTGACCTGCTGACCTGCTGCACCCTCGATCTGCAGCAGACGTGCTGACCTGTTGACCTGCTGACCTGCTGACCTGCTGACCTGCTGCACCCTCAATCTGCAGCAGACGTGCTGACCTGTTGACCTGCTGACCTGCTGCACCCTCAATCTGCAGCAGACCTGCTGACCTGTTGACCTGCTGACCTGCTGCACCCTCGATCTGCAGCAGACGTGCTGACCTGCTGACCTGCTGACCTGCTGACCTGCTGCACCCTCGAGACACCAGCTGATACTAGAAGGGCTTTATAGATACATTTGATTTGATTTGATCTGCAGCAGACGTCAGAGCGGTTGTGTAGGTCGGGACGTGTCCTTCTATAAAAACACGAGGTACAGAAACACCGAATGACGGCGGGGCTGCAGAGTCACAAACATGTTACTGTATGAAACCCAAAACGATGTTCACATTCAGACAAGCACCTGGACTGCAGAGAGCTTCTCAGAACCATTCTGGGTAGAACACTCTTCCCCCTGCTCCCTCTTCCTCCAGCCTCACAGACCTTTGACCCCACGGTAGCCTATATCTCTAGTAGTCACACTGTCTGATCCCTCTTCCTCCAGCCTATATCTCTAGTAGTCACACTGTCTGGTCCCTCTTCCTCCAGCCTATATCTCTAGTAGTCACACTGTCTGCTCCCTCTTCCTCCAGCCTATATCTCTAGTAGTCACACTGTCTGGTCCCTCTTCCTCCAGCCTCACAGACCTTTGACCCCACGGTAGCCTATATCTCTAGTAGTCACACTGTCTGGTCCCTCTTCCTCCAGCCTCACAGACCTTTGACCCCACGGTAGCCTATATCTCTAGTAGTCACACTGTCTGGTCCCTCTTCCTCCAGCCTCACAGACCTTTGACCTATATCTCTAGATTCTCTCCAGACCTTCCTGCTTCTACTGTAGTCACTCTGTCTATTTGTTGTCCGTGTATTTTCATCTTCCATGAAACAAAACAGGATGTGAACCCAGGAGGTACAAGGGCAGAGGAGGGGGTCTCACCCCACCAGGAGGTACAAGGGCAGAGGAGGGGGTCTCACCCCACCAGGAGGTACAAGGGCAGAGGAGGGGGTCTCACCTTAACCAGCTGGGTCTCACCTTAACCAGCTGGGTCTCCCCTTAACCAGCTGGGTCTCCCCTTAACCAGCTGGGTCTCACCTTAACCAGCTGGGTCTCACCGTAACCAGCTGGGTCTCCCCTTAACCAGCTGGGTCTCCCCTTAACCAGCTGGGTCTCCCCTTAACCAGCTGGGTCTCACCTTAACCAGCTGGGTCTCCCCTTAACCAGCTGGGTCTCCCCTTAACCAGCTGGGTCTAACCATCTAACCATGACTCACCTTAACAGGCTGGGACTAACCATCTAACCATGACTCTCCTTAACCAGCTGGGTTTAACCATCTAACCATGACTCACCTTAACCAGCTGGGTCTAACCATCTAACCATGACTCCCCTTAACCAGCTGGGTCTCACCTTAACCAGCTGGGTCTCCCCTTAACCAGCTGGGTCTCACCTTAACCAGCTGGGTCTCACCTTAACCAGCTGGGTCTCACCTTAACCAGCTGGGTCTGACCATCTAACCATGACTCACCTTAACCAGCTGGGTCTAACCATCTAACCCCAGCTGGGTCTAGATACTGTAACTATGACTCAGTACCCCAGCTAGGTCTAGATACTGTAACTATGACTCAGTACCCCAGCTGGGTCCAGATACTGTAACCATGCTGGTTAAGTGTGCCTTGAATTCGTCTAAATAAATCACTGATAGTGTCACCAGCAAAGCACCATCACACCTCCTCCTCCATGCTTCACGGTGGGAACCACACATGCAGAGTTAATCCGTTCACCAACTCTGCGTCTCACAAGGACACGGCCGTTGGAATCAACAAATTTAAATTTGGACTCATTAGACCAAAGGACAGATTGGTCTAATGTCCATTGCTTGTGTTTCTTGGCCCAAGCAAGTCTCTTCTTCTTATTGGTGTCCTTTAGTGGTGGTTTCTTTGCAGCAATTCAACCATGAGGGTCTGATTCGCACAGACTCCTCCGAACAGTTGATATTGAGATGTGTCTGTTACTTGAACTCTGTGAAGAATTTATTTGGGCTGCAAATTCTGAGGTTGGTAACTCTAATGAACTTATCCTCTGTAGCAGAGGTAACTCTGGGTCTTCCTTTCCTGTGGAGGTCCTCATGAGAGACAGTTTCATCATAGAGCTGGATGGTTTTTGCAACTACATTTGAAGAAACTTTCAAAGTTCTTAAAATTTTACGGATTGACAGACCTTCATGTCTTAAAGTAATGATGGACTGTCATTTCTCTTTGCTTATTTGAGCTGTTATTGACATAATATGGACTTGGTCTTCTACCAAATAGGGCTATCTTCTGTATACCACCCCTACCTTGTCACAACACAACTGATTGGCTCAAACGCATTAAGAAGGAAAAAATTCCACAAATTAACTTTTAAGAAGGCACACGTGTTAATTGAAATGCATTCCAGGTAACTACCTCATGAAGCTGGTTGAGAGAATGCCAAGAGTCTGAAAAGCTGTCATCAAGGCAAAGGGTGGCTACTAAAGAAGAATCTCAAATATCAAATATCTTTGATTTAACACTTTTTTTGGTTACTACATGATTCCATATGTGTTATTTCACAGTGTTGATGTCTTCACTATTATTCTACAGTGTAGGAAATAGTAAAAATGTAGACCATACCCAGCTGGATGCCTGGATCTAAACGTACAGTCATGTATATAGTCATGACTTAGTGCCTCAGATCAGGCCATATCATTCTCTACAGCTCCCTCCAATAGGGCGTTTTAATATGTCAGATCATGCTGCTATTGACAAGCTGTGCTGAGGAAAGTCATGTATGGCCATTATCTGAATTAAGGGGATTACTTGGTGTGTTATTGCACGGCTGAATCAACGTGATATATGAGGTGACCTGACCTGAACCTGAGCTGATCAGATGCTGAGGTAGAGGCTTTCACACATGAATGGTTCAGTGTCTGATTGGTTCATTGGCTATTTACATTAAAAGGGAGGGAGGGAGTTGGGCAGGCAAGGAAGGAGGGAGGGAGGGAAGGCAAGGAGGGAGGGAGGTAGGCAAGGAAGGAGAGAGGGAGGGAGGCAAGGAAGGAAGGAGAGAGGGAGAGAGGCAGGTAAGGAAGGAGAGAGGGAGAGAGGGAGGGAGGCAGGCAAGGAAGGAGAGAGGGAGGCAGGCAAGGAAGGAAGGAGAGAGGGAGGGAGGGAGGTAAGGAAGGAGAGAGGGAGAGAGGGAGGGAGGCAGACAAGGAAGGAGAGAGGGAGGGAGGGAGGGAGGCAGGCAGGCAAGGAGGGAGGGAGGGAGGCAGGCAGGTAAGGAAGGAGAGAGGGAGGCAGGCAGTCAAGGAAGGAGAGAGGGAGGGAGGGAGGCAGGCAGGTAAGGAAGGAGGGAGGGAGGCAGTGAGGCAAGGTAGGAGAGAGGGAGGCAGGCAAGGAAGGAGAGAGGGAGGGAGGGAGGCAGGCAAGGAAGGAGAGAGGGAGGGAGGGAGGCAGGCAGGTAAGGAAGGAGGGAGGGAGGCAGGGAGGAAAGGAAGGAGGTAGGGAGGCAGAGAGGAAAGGAAAGAGAGAGGGAGGCAGGGAGATATTTCTATCTGTGAGTCTACAGGCTTTGTATTTTCTCAGTACGCTGTGGTCTCATTCTCTATCCCTCTCTGTCTATGTCTCCTTTGTCTCTCTCCTTTTATCAATTTGATTTACAGCGTATAGGAAGGAATTAATGCAGACCACACCTCTTCCATGGTAGTTACAGTATGATATGACACACATCACTACATGGTAGTTACAGTATGATATGTTACCCCTCACTACATGGTAGCATGGTAGTTACAGTATGATATGTTACACCTCACTACATGGTAGCATGGCAGTTACAGTATGATATGATACACATCACTACATGGTAGTTACAGTATGATATGTTACCCCTCACTACATGGTAGTTACAGTATGATATGATACACCACACTACATGGTAGCATGGTAGTTACAGTATGATATGATACACATCACTACATGGTAGTTACAGTATGATATGTTACACCACACTACATGGTAGCATGGTAGTTACAGTATGATATGTTACCCCTCACTACATGGTAGTTACAGTATGATATGATACACATCACTACATGGTAGTTACAGTATGATATGATGCACATCACTACATGGTAGTTACAGTATGATATGATACACATCACTACATGGTAGTTACAGTATGATATGATACACCACACTACATGGTAGCATGGTAGTTACAGTATGATATGTTACACCTCACTACATGGTAGTTACAGTATGATATGTTACCCCTCACTACATGGTAGCATGGTAGTTACAGTATGATATGTTACACCTCACTACATGGTAGTTACAGTATGATATGTTACACCACACTACATGGTAGCATGGTAGTTACAGTATGATATGATACACATCACTACATGGTAGTTACAGTATGATATGATACACCACACTACATGGTAGCATGGTAGTTACAGTATGATATGATACACCTCACTACATGGTAGTTACAGTATGATATGATACACATCACTACATGGTAGTTACAGTAGTTACCCCTCACTACATGGTAGCATGGTAGTTACAGTTTAACTCCATGGGGATTTTATAACCTGTGTGTTGATAAAAAAGTAGATGTAATTTATTTATATATATATTATTATAATGTTTCTGTTACAGTATCATTCACCTTCAGCAGCAGCACTTAAGGGTGAAGAATTTCATGGGAAATATCATGCAGACTGTCTAATCAGAGTGTCTACATCCCAAATGGCACCGGAACCATGTAGACTCTCTTAAAACAGCTATTGTATTCAGTAATCATGTACCTATGAACCACAGTTATCCTGTCAGCACTGAGGCGGTGTGCCCTGGTGTCACGTTCTGACCCTAGTATTTGTGTAATTTGTTTGTTTGAATGGGTCAGGACGTGAGTTGGGGTGGGCATTCTATGTTTTGTGTTTCTAGGTTGGTTTTCTGTGTTCGGCCTAGTATGGTTCTCAATAAGAGTGTCTGTTAGTTGTCTCTGATTGAGAATCATACTTAGGTAGCCTGGGTTTTACTGTGTGTTTGTGGGTGATTGTTTCCGTGTTTTACACCACACGGTACTGTTTTCGCTTTCAGTTATTCACGTTACGTTTATTGTTTCTGTATTCATGGTGTTCAGTTTATGTGTTTAAATTAACAACCGTGGACACTTACCACGCTGCATATTGGTCCTCCGATCCTTCTCGCTTCTCCTCCTCAGACGAAGAGGAGGAAAACCATTACACCTGGTAGGAAGTCCACTGTGTGCAGCTCACCCTGGACTAACATAAACAACATGAGCATGTCTACCTCTGCTAAGCTTCATCAGTAAAGCAAGAAACCGGGGTCTGACAATTTGGATGGAATATTACTGAGGATAATAGCGAACAATATTGCCACTCCTATTTGCCTTATCTTCAATCTCAGCCTACTGGAAAGTGTGTGCTCTCAGGCCTGAAGGGAAACAAAAGTAATTCCCAAGAATAGTAAAGCCCCCTTTATTGGCTCAAATATCCAACCAATCAGCCTGTTACCAATCCTTAGTAAACTTTGAGAATATATTGTGTTTGACCAGATACAATGTTATTTTACAGTAAACAAATTAACAACAGACTTTCAGCACGCTTATAGGGAAGGACATTCAACAAGCACAGCACAAATGACTGATGATTGGCTGAGATAAATTGATGATACAAATTTTGTGGGGGCTGTTTTGTTAGACTTCAGTGCGGCTTTCGACGTTATCGATCATAGTCTGCTGCTGGAAAAACGTATGTATTGTAGCTTTACACCCCCTGCTATATTGTGGATAAAGAGTTACCCGTCTAACAGAACAGACGGTGTTCTTTAATGGAAGGCGCTCCAGCATAATCCAGATAGAATCAGGAATTCCCCAGGGCAGCTGTCTCGGCCCATTACATTTTTTTCAACATTTATTAATGACATGCCACTGGCTCCGAGTAAAGCCAGTGTGTGTCTGTGTATGCGGATGAATCAACACTATACAGTTTCCACAGCGCCTGTAATGACTGCAACACTTTGCTCAGAGAGCTGCAATTAGTTTCAGAATGGGTGGCAAGGAGTAGTCCTACATATTTCAAAAACTAAAACCATGGAATTTGGCACAAATCAGTCACCTAACCTTAAACCTCAACAAAATCTTATAATGAATAATGTGAAAATTTAGAAACTTGAGGTGAATAAACTGTTTGGAGTAACCCTGGATTGTAAGCTGTCACGGTCAAAAACATATTGATGCAACAGTAGCTAAGATGGGGAGAAGTCTGGCCATAATAAAGCGCTGCTCTGCCTTCTTAACAACACTGTCAACAAGGCAGGTCCTACAGGCTCTAGTTTCTACCTTCTTAACAACACTATCAACAAGGCAGGTCCTACAGGCTCTAGTTTCTACCTTCTTAACAACACTATCAACAAAGTAGGTCCTACAGGCCTTAGTTTTGTCCCACCTGGACTACTGTTCATGTGGTCAGGTGCCACAAAGAGGGACTTTGGAAAATTGCAATTGGTTCAGAACAAGGCAGTACGGCTGGCCTTTGGATGTACACAGAAAGCTAACATTAATAATATGCATGTCAATCTCTCATGGCTCAAAGTGGAGGAGAGATTGACTTCACCACTACTTGTTTTTGTAAGAAGTGTTGACAAGCTGAAAGCACCGTGGTGTCTGTTTAAACTACTAGCACACAGCCCGGACACCCATTCATACCCCACAAGACATGCCACCAGAGGTCTGTCTAAACTACTAGCACACAGCTCGGACACCCATACATACCCCACAAGACATGCCACCAGAGGTCTGTTTAAACTACTAGCACACAGCTCAGACACCCATACATACCCCACAAGACATGTCATCAGAGGTCTGTTTAAACTACTAGCACACAGCTCAGACACCCATACATACCCCACAAGACATGTCATCAGAGGTCTGTTTAAACTACTAGCACACAGCTCAGACACCCATACATACCCCACAAGATATGCCACCAGAGGTCTCTTCACAGTCCCCAAGTCCAGGACAGACTATAGGAGGCGCACTGTACTACATAGATCCATGACTACATGGAACTCTATTCCACAGTACTACATAGAGCCATGACTACATGGAACTCTATTCCACAGTACTACATAGAGCCATGACTACATGGAACTCTATTCCACAGTACTACATAGAGCCATGACTACATGGAACTCTATTCCACAGTACTACATAGAGCCATGACTACATGGAACTCTATTCCACAGTACTACATAGAGCCATGACTACATGGAACTCTATTCCACAGTACTACATAGAGCCCTGACTACATGGAACTCTATTCCACAGTACTACATAGAGCCATGACTACATGGAACTCTATTCCACAGTACTACATAGATCCATGACTACATGGAACTCTATTCCACAGTACTACATAGAGCCATGACTACATGGAACTCTATTCCACAGTACTACATAGAGCCATGACTACATGGAACTCTATTCAACAGTACTACATAGAGCCATGACTACATGGAACTCTATTCCACAGTACTACATAGAGCCATGACTACATGGAACTCTATTCCACAGTACTACATAGAGCCATGACTACATGGAACTCTATTCCACAGTACTACATAGATCCATGACTACATGGAACTCTATTCCACAGTACTACATAGAGCCCTGACTACATGGAACTCTATTCCACAGTACTACATAGAGCCATGACTACATGGAACTCTATTCCACAGTACTACATAGAGCCATGACTACATGGAACTCTATTCCACAGTACTACATAGAGCCATGACTACATGGAACTCTATTCCACAGTACTACATAGAGCCATGACTACATGGAACTCTATTCCACAGTACTACATAGAGCCATGACTACATGGAACTCTAATCCACAGTACTACATAGAGCCATGACTACATGGAACTCTATTCCACAGTACTACATAGAGCCATGACTACATGGAACTCTATTCCACAGTACTACATAGAGCCATGACTACATGGAACTCTATTCCACAGTACGACATAGAGTCATGACTACATGGAACTCTATTCCACAGTACCACATAGAGCCATGACTACATGGAACTCTATTCCACAGTACCACATAGAGCCATGACTACATGGAACTCTATTCCACAGTACAACATAGAACCATGACTACATGGAACTCTATTCCACAGTACTACATAGAGACATGACTACATGGAACTCTATTCCACAGTACTACATAGAGCCATGACTACATGGAACTCTATTCCACAGTACGACATAGAGTCATGACTACATGGAACTCTATTCCACAGTACCACATAGAGCCATGACTACATGGAACTCTATTCCACAGTACCACATAGAGCCATGACTACATGGAACTCTATTCCACAGTACTACATAGAGACATGACTACATGGAACTCTATTCCACAGTACTACATAGAGCCATGACTACATGGAACTCTATTCCACAGTACTACATAGATCCATGTCTACATGGAACTCTATTCCACAGTACCACACAGAGCCATGACTACATGGAACTCTACTCCACATCAGCAGTAGAATCAGATGAGAAAAAATCTGGTAAAAATAAACCTTGTGGAACAGCGGAGACTGTGAAGAGACACACACAGGTACAGACACACACAGGTACAGACACACACAGGTACAGACACTCACAGGTACAGACACACACAGGTACAGACACACACAGGTTCAGACACACACAGGTACAGACACACAAACTCTAGAACACACACAGGTACAGACACACACAGGTACAGACACACACAGGTACAGACACACACAGGTACAGACACACACAGGTACAGACACACAAACTCTAGAACACACACAGGTACAGACACACACAGGTACACACACACAGGTACAGACACACAAACTCTAGAACACACACAGGTACAGACACACACAGGTACAGACACACAAAGGTACAGACACACACAGGTACAGACACACACAGGTACAGACACACACAGGTACAGACACTCACAGGTACAGACACACACAGGTACAGACACGCACAGGTACAGACACACACAGGTACAGACACGCACAGGTACAGACACACACAGGTACAGACACACAAACTCTAGAACACACACTCTACACACACGTACATTGTAATATTGTTGTATGGTGGTATTATACATTTTGTACTGTAGATATGTAAGTGCCTTAATGTGCTTGGACCCCAGGAAGAGTAGTTGCTGCCTTGGCAACAGTTAACGGGGATCCCTAATAAATCCAAATACCATCTAATCAGTGTCCATATCCAAAATGGTACCAGAACCTAACGCATATCCCAATCGGCACCCTATGCCCTGTATAGTGCACTACATTTTGTTTATCAGGGCCTGTATAGGTGGTAAGCTATGGGTGCAATTTGGGATGCAGACAGAGACTCTCTGTTGGCCAGCCCACTCTCATTCACAACACAGTTCACTAATTATCCCAACATGAATTAATTCACATTTTATTATAATCAGAGAGAACACAGCAGCCTTAGTGTTCGCGTCCCAAACGGCACCCTATTCCCTTTTTATAGTGCACTACTTTTAACAGGCTGTGGTCAAAAGAAGTGCACTAGATAGGGGAATAGGGTGCCATTTAAGATACATGCAGTGTTGCCAGCTCTGCCCCAGAGAACGGTGTGTTACAGCTGATGTAAAAGTGGAGAAGACTCCTAGAGGCCTGGATCTCACCCTCCAATCTATTTACATCACACAATAAATGATTGCCTGACTGTCGTTTAACCGGTGGCAAATTCTTTGTCGAGTTTCCTCTCGCACATCATTAGAGGAATTTGAGGTGTGTGTGCGTGTGTGTGTGTGTGTGTGTGTGTGTGCGTGCGTGCGTGCGTGCGTGTGTGTGTGTGTGAATCCTAAATGATGAGTAGATCATTAGATCATACAGAAACAGATGCTTGCGGAGGCAGAATAAGGTCTAGTTTCTAGTGGAGGCAGAATAAGGTCTAGTTTCTAGTGGAGGCAGAATAAGGTCTAGTTTCTAGAGGAGGTCTAGTTTCTAGTGGAGGCAGAATAAGTTCTAGTTTCTAGTGGAGGCAGAATAAGGTCTAGTTTCTAGAGGAGGTCTAGTTTCTAGTGGAGGCAGAATAAGGTCTAGTTTCTAGTGGAGGCAGAATAAGGTCTAGTTTCTAGTGGAGGTCTAGTTTCTAGTGGAGGCAGAATAAGGTATAGTTTCTAGTGGAGGTCTAGTTTCCAGTGGAAGCAGAATAAGGTCTAGTTTCGAGTGGAGGCAGAATAAGGTCTAGTTTCTAGTGGAGGCAGAATAAGGTCTAGTTTCTAGTGGAGGCAGGATAAGGTCTAGTTTCTAGAGGAGGTCTAGTTTCTAGTGGAGGCAGAATAAGGTCTAGTTTCTAGTGGAGGCAGAATAAGGTCTAGTTTCTAGTGGAGGCAGGATAAGGTCTAGTTTCTAGTGGAGAAAGAATAAGGTCTAGATTCTAGTGGAGGCAGAATAAGGTCTAGTTTCTAGTGGAGGTCTAGTTTCTAGTGGAGGCAGGATAAGGTCTAGTTTCTAGTGGAGGCAGGATAAGGTCTAGTTTCTAGTGGAGGCAGGATAAGGTCTAGTTTCTAGTGGAGGCAGGATAAGGTCTAGTTTCTAGTGGAGGCAGGATAAGGTCTAGTTTCTAGTGGAGAAAGAATAAGGTCTAGATTCTAGTGGAGGCAGAATAAGGTCTAGTTTCTAGTGGAGGTCTAGTTTCTAGTGGAGGCAGGATAAGGTCTAGTTTCTAGTGGAGAAAGAATAAGGTATAGATTCTAGTGGAGGCAGAATAAGGTCTAGTTTCTAGTGGAAAAAGAATAAGGTCTAGTTTCTAGAGGAGGTCTAGTTTCTAGTGGAGGCAGAATAAGGTCTAGTTTCTAGTGGAGGCAGAATAAGGTCTAGTTTCTAGTGGAGGCAGGATAAGGTCTAGTTTCTAGTGGAGAAAGAATAAGGTCTAGATTCTAGTGGAGGCAGAATAAGGTCTAGATTCTAGTGGAGGCAGAATAAGGTCTAGTTTCTAGTGGAGGTCTAGTTTCTAGTGGAGGCAGGATAAGGTCTAGTTTCTAGAGGAGGAAGAATAAGGTCTAGTTTCTAGTGGAAAAAGAATAAGGTCTAGATTCTAGTGGAGGCAGAATAAGGTCTAGTTTCTAGTCGAGGCAGAATAAGGTCTAGTTTCTAGTGGAGGCAGAATAAGGTCTAGTTTCTAGTGGAGGTCTAGTTTCTAGTGGAGGCAGGATAAGGTCTAGTTTCTAGTGGAGGCAGGATAAGGTCTAGTTTCTAGTGGAGAAAGAATAAGGTCTAGATTCTAGTGGAGGCAGAATAAGGTCTAGTTTCTAGTGGAGGTCTAGTTTCTAGTGGAGGCAGGATAAGGTCTAGTTTCTAGTGGAGGCAGGATAAGGTCTAGTTTCTAGTGGAGAAAGAATAAGGTCTAGATTCTAGTGGAGGCAGAATAAGGTCTAGTTTCTAGTGGAGGTCTAGTTTCTAGTGGAGGCAGGATAAGGTCTAGTTTCTAGTGGAGAAAGAATAAGGTATAGATTCTAGTGGAGGCAGAATAAGGTCTAGTTTCTAGTGGAAAAAGAATAAGGTCTAGTTTCTAGAGGAGGTCTAGTTTCTAGTGGAGGCAGAATAAGGTCTCGTTTCTAGTGGAGGCAGAATAAGGTCTAGTTTCTAGTGGAGGCAGGATAAGGTCTAGTTTCTAGTGGAGAAAGAATAAGGTCTAGATTCTAGTGGAGGCAGAATAAGGTCTAGATTCTAGTGGAGGCAGAATAAGGTCTAGTTTCTAGTGGAGGTCTAGTTTCAAGTGGAGGCAGAATAAGGTCTAGTTTCTAGAGGAGGAAGAATAAGGTCTAGTTTCTAGTGGAAAAAGAATAAGGTCTAGATTCTAGTGGAGGCAGAATAAGGTCTAGTTTCTAGTCGAGGCAGAATAAGGTCTAGTTTCTAGTGGAGTCAGAATAAGGTCTCAGAATTAGGTCAGAATAATATTACTATACTGTATTGGTTATCAGCCAAATATAATGTTGCTATACTGTACTGGTTATCAGCCAAAGATAATGTTGCTATACTGTATTAGTTATCAGCCAAAGATAATGTTGCTATACTGTACTGGTTATCAGCCAAAGATAATGTTGCTATACTGTACTGGTTATCAACCAAAGATAATGTTGCTATACTGTACTGGTTATCAACCAAAGATAATGTTGCTATACTGTATTGGTTATTAGCCAAAGATAATGTTGCTATAGAATAGCTTTTCACAATAGCAACTCTTCCCTATTCATCACAATCAAACAGGACCGCTTGTCCTTCAGTCAATCTAAATTTCATCCCAAATGGCACCCTATTCCCTATATAGTGCACTACTTTTGACCAGGATCCATGGGCACTATACTGTACATATAGGGAATAGGGTGCCATTTTGGACACAACCCTACATGAGGAAAAATCACCTGAAGAAGAGGAGGAGGAGTCTAGTCTATTTTGGGACTTCCACACCCCCCTAGCCTCTTACACAGTCTTCGTCCCAAATGGCACCCTATTCTGTTACATAGTGCACTCCTTTTCACAGTAGCCTTATGGGCCCTGCTCAAAAGTAGTGCACTATATTGGGAATAGGGTGCCATTTGGGACTCAGCCTATTCTTTAGTGCCCAGGACCACAGAGAGCTGAGTCACAGATGAAGGGAGGGGGTATGAGAAACCCCTCCGGGCAGGCAGCGCTGTCCAGAGAACAATTAAAAGGAACATCGAAAGCTACACACACACACACACACACACACGCTGAGTGTGAGTACAATAGATGACTCAAAGTGTGTTAGAGTGGGTTATGCTTTCATCGTCATCTGTAAAATGAGGCGCTATTACATCTGGGGACGAGAAGAGCAGAGAGGGGACGTAGCTGTTCTAACGCTCTGTTTCTATATGGAGTAGTGTAGGCCTTATCTGTCACACACACACACACACACGCACGCACGCACGCACGCACACACACACACACACACACACACACACACACACACACACACACACACACACACACACACACACACACACACACACACACACACACACACACACACACACACACACACACACATACTCTTTCTATTGGTTGTAGGCCTACCATATCTGTCGTATCTGACCAACATATAACAGTTGAAGTGCCCCTTCACAGTGTAAACATATCCCCCCAGTGATCCTTCATAGTGTAAACATATCCCCCCAGTGTTCCTTCATAGTGTAAACATATCCCCCAGTGATCCTTCATAGTGTAAACATATCCCCCCAGTGTTCCTTCATAGTGTAAACATATCCCCCAGTGTTCCTTCATAGTGTAAACATATCCCCCCAGTGTTCCTTCATAGTGTAAACATATCCCCCAGTGTTCCTTCATAGTGTAAACATATCCCCCCAGTGTTCATTCATAGTGTAAACATATCCCCCAGTGTTCCTTCATAGTGTAAACATATCCCCCCAGTGTTCCTTCACAGTGTAAACATATCCCCCCAGTGTTCCTTCATAGTGTAAACATATCCCCCCAGTGCCCCTTCATAGTGTAAACATATCCCCCCAGTGTTCCTTCATAGTGTAAACATATCCCCCAGTGTTCCTTCATAGTGTAAACATATCCCCCCAGTGTTCCTTCACAGTGTAAACATATCCCCCCAGTGTTCCTTCATAGTGTAAACAAATCCCCCCAGTGTTCCTTCATAGTGTAAACATATCCCCCAGTGTTCCTTCATAGTGTAAACATATCCTCCCAGTGTTCCTTCATAGTGTAAACATATCCCCCCAGTGTTCCTTCATAGTGTAAACATATCCCCCCAGTGTTCCTTCATAGTGTAAACATATCCCCCAGTGTTCATAGTGTAAACATATCCCCCCAGTGTTCCTTCATAGTGTAAACATATCCCCCAGTGTTCCTTCATAGTGTAAACATATCCCCCCAGTGTTCCTTCATAGTGTAAACATATTGCCCCAGTGATCCTTCATAGTGTAAACATATCCCCCAGTGTTCCTTCATAGTGTAAACATATCACCCAGTGTTCCTTCATAGTGTAAACATATTGCCCCAGTGTACCTTCATAGTGTAAACATATCCCCCCAGTGTTCCTTCATAGTGTAAACATATCCCCCCAGTGTTCCTTCATAGTGTAAACATATCCCCCGAGTGTTCCTTCATAGTGTAAACATATCCCCCAGTGTTCCTTCATAGTGTAAACATATCCCCCCAGTGTTCCTTCATAGTGTAAACATATCCCCCAGTGTTCCTTCATAGTGTAAACATATCCCCCCAGTGTTCCTTCATAGTGTAAACATATTGCCCCAGTGTTCCTTCATAGTGTAAACATATCCCCCCAGTGTTCCTTTATAGTGTAAACATATCCCCCAGTGTTCATAGTGTAAACATATCCCCCAGTGTTCCTTCATAGTGTAAACATATCCCCCCAGTGTTCCTTCATAGTGTAAACATATCCCCCCAGTGTTCCTTCGCAGTGTAAACATATTGCCCCACTGTTCCTTCATAGTGTAAACATATCCCCCCAGTGTTCCTTCATAGTGTAAACATATCCCCCCAGTGCCCCTTCATAGTGTAAACATATCCCCCCAGTGTTCCTTCATAGTGTAAACATATCCCCCCCAGTGTTCCTTCATAGTGTAAACATATCCCCCCAGTGTTCCTTCATAGTGTAAACATATCCCCCAGTGTTCCTTCATAGTGTAAACATATCCCCCAGTGTTCCTTCATAGTGTAAACATATCCCCCAGTGATCCTTCATAGTGTAAACATATCCCCCAGTGTTCCTTCATAGTGTAAACATATCCCCCCCAGTGTTCCTTCATAGTGTAAACATATCCCCCCAGTGTTCCTTCATAGTGTAAACATATCCCCCCCAGTGTTCCTTCATAGTGTAAACATATCCCCCCAGTGTTCCTTCATAGTGTAAACATATCCCCCAGTGTTCCTTCATAGTGTAAACATATCCCCCCCAGTGTTCCTTCATAGTGTAAACATATCCCCCCAGTGTTCCTTCATAGTGTAAACATATCCCCCCAGTGTTCCTTCATAGTGTAAACATATCCCCCCAGTGTTCCTTCATAGTGTAAACATATCCCCCAGTGTTCCTTCATAGTGTAAACATATCCTCCCAGTGTTCCTTCATAGTGTAAACATATCCCCCCAGTGTTCCTTCATAGTGTAAACATATCCCCCCAGTGTTCCTTCATAGTGTAAACATATCCCCCAGTGTTCATAGTGTAAACATATCCCCCCAGTGTTCCTTCATAGTGTAAACATATCCCCCAGTGTTCCTTCATAGTGTAAACATATCCCCCCAGTGTTCCTTCATAGTGTAAACATATTGCCCCAGTGATCCTTCATAGTGTAAACATATCCCCCCAGTGTTCCTTCATAGTGTAAACATATCCCCCAGTGTTCCTTCATAGTGTAAACATATCACCCAGTGTTCCTTCATAGTGTAAACATATTGCCCCAGTGTACCTTCATAGTGTAAACATATCCCCCCAGTGTTCCTTCATAGTGTAAACATATCCCCCCAGTGTTCCTTCATAGTGTAAACATATCCCCCGAGTGTTCCTTCATATTGTAAACATATCCCCCAGTGTTCCTTCATAGTGTAAACATATCCCCCCAGTGTTCCTTCATAGTGTAAACATATCCCCCAGTGTTCCTTCATAGTGTAAACATATCCCCCCAGTGTTCCTTCATAGTGTAAACATATTGCCCCAGTGTTCCTTCATAGTGTAAACATATCCCCCCAGTGTTCCTTTATAGTGTAAACATATCCCCCAGTGTTCATAGTGTAAACATATCCCCCAGTGTTCCTTCATAGTGTAAACATATCCCCCCAGTGTTCCTTCATAGTGTAAACATATCCCCCCAGTGTTCCTTCGCAGTGTAAACATATTGCCCCACTGTTCCTTCATAGTGTAAACATATCCCCCCAGTGTTCCTTCATAGTGTAAACATATCCCCCCAGTGCCCCTTCATAGTGTAAACATATCCCCCCAGTGTTCCTTCATAGTGAAAACATATCCCCCCCAGTGTTCCTTCATAGTGTAAACATATCCCCCCAGTGTTCCTTCATAGTGTAAACATATCCCCCAGTGTTCCTTCATAGTGTAAACATATCCCCCAGTGTTCCTTCATAGTGTAAACATATCCCCCAGTGATCCTTCATAGTGTAAACATATCCCCCAGTGTTCCTTCATAGTGTAAACATATCCCCCCCAGTGTTCCTTCATAGTGTAAACATATCCCCCCAGTGTTCCTTCATAGTGTAAACATATCCCCCCCAGTGTTCCTTCATAGTGTAAACATATCCCCCCAGTGTTCCTTCATAGTGTAAACATATCCCCCAGTGTTCCTTCATAGTGTAAACATATCCCCCCCAGTGTTCCTTCATAGTGTAAACATATCCCCCCAGTGTTCCTTCATAGTGTAAACATATCCCCCCAGTGTTCCTTCATAGTGTAAACATATCCCCCCAGTGTTCCTTCATAGTGTAAACATATCCCCCAGTGTTCCTTCATAGTGTAAACATATCCCCCAGTGTTCCTTCACAGTGTAAACATATCCCCCAGTGATCCTTCATAGTGTAAACATATCCCCCAGTGTTCCTTCATAGTGTAAACATATCCCCCCCAGTGTTCCTTCATAGTGTAAACATATCCCCCCAGTGTTCCTTCATAGTGTAAACATATCCCCCCAGTGTTCCTTCATAGTGTAAACATATCCCCCCAGTGTTCCTTCATAGTGTAAACATATCCCCCCAGTGCCCCTTCATAGTGTAAACATATCCCCCCAGTGCCCCTTCATAGTGTAAACATATCCCCCCAGTGTTCCTTCATAGTGTAAACATATCCCCCAGTGTTCCTTCATAGTGTAAACATATCCTCCCAGTGTTCCTTCATAGTGTAAACATATCCCCCCAGTGTTCCTTCATAGTGTAAACATATCCCCCCAGTGTTCCTTCATAGTGTAAACATATCCCCCAGTGTTCATAGTGTAAACATATCCCCCCAGTGTTCCTTCATAGTGTAAACATATCCCCCAGTGTTCCTTCATAGTGTAAACATATCCCCCCAGTGTTCCTTCATAGTGTAAACATATTGCCCCAGTGATCCTTCATAGTGTAAACATATCCCCCCAGTGTTCCTTCATAGTGTAAACATATCCCCCAGTGTTCCTTCATAGTGTAAACATATCACCCAGTGTTCCTTCATAGTGTAAACATATTGCCCCAGTGTACCTTCATAGTGTAAACATATCCCCCCAGTGTTCCTTCATAGTGTAAACATATCCCCCCAGTGTTCCTTCATAGTGTAAACATATCCCCCGAGTGTTCCTTCATAGTGTAAACATATCCCCCAGTGTTCCTTCATAGTGTAAACATATCCCCCCAGTGTTCCTTCATAGTGTAAACATATCCCCCAGTGTTCCTTCATAGTGTAAACATATCCCCCCAGTGTTCCTTCATAGTGTAAACATATTGCCCCAGTGTTCCTTCATAGTGTAAACATATCCCCCCAGTGTTCCTTTATAGTGTAAACATATCCCCCAGTGTTCATAGTGTAAACATATCCCCCAGTGTTCCTTCATAGTGTAAACATATCCCCCCAGTGTTCCTTCATAGTGTAAACATATCCCCCCAGTGTTCCTTCGCAGTGTAAACATATTGCCCCACTGTTCCTTCATAGTGTAAACATATCCCCCCAGTGTTCCTTCATAGTGTAAACATATCCCCCCAGTGCCCCTTCATAGTGTAAACATATCCCCCCAGTGTTCCTTCATAGTGTAAACATATCCCCCCCAGTGTTCCTTCATAGTGTAAACATATCCCCCCAGTGTTCCTTCATAGTGTAAACATATCCCCCAGTGTTCCTTCATAGTGTAAACATATCCCCCAGTGTTCCTTCATAGTGTAAACATATCCCCCAGTGATCCTTCATAGTGTAAACATATCCCCCAGTGTTCCTTCATAGTGTAAACATATCCCCCCCAGTGTTCCTTCATAGTGTAAACATATCCCCCCAGTGTTCCTTCATAGTGTAAACATATCCCCCCCAGTGTTCCTTCATAGTGTAAACATATCCCCCCAGTGTTCCTTCATAGTGTAAACATATCCCCCAGTGTTCCTTCATAGTGTAAACATATCCCCCCCAGTGTTCCTTCATAGTGTAAACATATCCCCCCAGTGTTCCTTCATAGTGTAAACATATCCCCCCCAGTGTTCCTTCATAGTGTAAACATATCCCCCCAGTGTTCCTTCATAGTGTAAACATATCCCCCAGTGTTCCTTCATAGTGTAAACATATCCCCCAGTGTTCCTTCATAGTGTAAACATATCCCCCAGTGATCCTTCATAGTGTAAACATATCCCCCAGTGTTCCTTCATAGTGTAAACATATCCCCCCCAGTGTTCCTTCATAGTGTAAACATATCCCCCCAGTGTTCCTTCATAGTGTAAACATATCCCCCCAGTGTTCCTTCATAGTGTAAACATATCCCCCCAGTGTTCCTTCATAGTGTAAACATATCCCCCCAGTGCCCCTTCATAGTGTAAACATATCCCCCCAGTGCCCCTTCATAGTGTAAACATATCCCCCCAGTGTTCCTTCATAGTGTAAACATATCCCCCCAGTGTTCCTTCATAGTGTAAACATATCCCCCAGTGTTCCTTCATAGTGTAAACATATCCCCCAAGTGTTCCTTCATAGTGTAAACATATCCCCCCAGTGTTCCTTCACAGTGTAAACATATCCCCCAAGTGTCCATAGTGTAAATATATCCGCCCAGGCTCAGCTTCTTGATGGTCCATCCCAAACACACAACCATCCATCCATCCCAAAATGACATCTCAGATTGTTTGAATTCCTCGCCTGGTTTTCCCCCTCCTCCCCCTCCTCCTCCTCTACCTCCTCCTCCTCCTCCTCTACCTCCTGCTCCCCCCTCCTCCTCCTCCTCTACCTCCTCCTCCTCCTCTACCTCCTCCTCCTCCTCCTCTTCTACCTCCTCCTCCTCTACCTCCTCTTCCTCCTCCTCCTCTACCTCCTCCTCCCCCTCTACCTCCTCCTCCTCCTCCTCCTCCTCCTCCTCTACCTCCTCCTCCTCTACCTCCTCCTCCTCCTCCTCTACCTCCTCCTCTACCTCCTCCTCCTCCTCTACCTCCTCCTCCTCCTCCTCCTCTACCTCCTCCTCCTCTACCTCCTCCTCCTCCTCCTCTACCTCCTCCTCCCCCCTCCTCCTCCTCCTCTACCTCCTCCTCCTCCTCTACCTCCTCCTCCTCCTCCTCTTCTACCTCTACCTCCTCTTCCTCCTCCTCCTCTACCTCCTCCTCCCCCTCTACCTCCTCCTCCTCCTCCTCCTCCTCCTCCTCTACCTCCTCCTCCTCTACCTCCTCCTCCTCTACCTCCTCCTCTACCTCCTCCTCCTCCTCCTCTACCTCCTCCTCCTCCTCCTCCTCTACCTCCTCCTCCTCTACCTCCTCCTCCTCCTCCTCCTCCTCCTCCTGTCTTAGTGCTTCTTTCTGCCGATTTGTCTTAGAAAGTGATATTCTGAACAGCAAAGAGTTTCATAGTGATCTCTACACGGTCTTTCTTTCTCTGACAAAGACATGTGCTTTTCAGTTTGTACAAGTTGTTACAGTTTCTGAGTGTTCAACTCGGGTTATACAATGTGCCTGGAAGTATAATCAATGTAATTGCTGCTTCTCAATCTCAGTTCAACTGTGGTAACAACCAGGTAATTGTACCTTCTTCTCAGCCAACAATGAAGCATGTGGCAACAAAGCCTTAGGATGGATCCCGAACAGCAACACATTCCACTTAGTGTTCCTATGCCCTGGTCTAAAGTACTGCACTATATAGGGAAAAGGTTGCAATTTGGGATGCATCCTTACTGAGTGGCAGTGATTGTTTCAAACAAAGGCACCCCAATTCAGAGCCTCCTCCAGCTAGCGTGTGTGTGTGTGTGTGTGTGTGTGTGTGTGTGTGTGTGTGTGTGTGTGTGTGTGTGTGTGTGTGTGTGTGTGTGTGTGTGTTTGGTGTGTGTGTGTGTGTGTGTGTGCGTGTGTGTGTGTGTGTGTGTGTGTGTGTGTGTGTGTGTGTGTGTGTGTGTGTGTGTGTGTGTTACTCTACGTGGGATGTTGTGAGGTTTATGGATCCCTTAATAACAAGGGGTCTTTCCACTGACACAAAGAGCCTTTATATACGGCGGCCATTATAAAGGCACATCCCAAATGGCACCTTATTCCCTGTGTAGTGCACTACTTTAGAATAGGGCCCATAGGTGTAGTGCCCTACTTTAGACTAGGGCCCATAGGCGTCTTGTCAAAAGTAGTGCGCTATGTAGGTAATATTATGCTATTTTGGACTTAGAATGCACGATTTGACGCCACACTGAATAGCTACTGGAGCAGAAATACACCACTTTTATGTCCACACTGATTTGAGGTGATTTGACTTTATTCAAGGTGCTTTTAAGGGATTTAAAAGTAAATATTTCTGTGAAGTAAATCAGGTGTTAAATGAGATGAAAAGAAGACTGGAGTGACAGTTTAAGGCTTTACTGTCGAGGTTTTAAAGTTGCAACATCAAACAATCCAAATCAAACATTCATGTTGAGAGGAGGTAGACAAGAGACTAGAGGTGTATATTAGAGACTAGAGGTGTATATTAGAGACTAGGGGTTTATATTAGAGACTAGAGGTGTATAGAAGAGACTAGAGGTGTATAGAAGAGACTAGATGTGTATATTAGAGGCTAGGGGTGTATATTAGAGACTAGAGGTGTATATTAGAGACTAGGGGTTTATATTAGAGACTAGAGGTGTATAGAAGAGACTAGAGGTGTATAGAAGAGACTAGAGGTGTATATTAGAGACTAGAGGTGTATAGAAGAGACTAGAGGTGTATATTAGATACTAGGGGTTTATATTAGAGACTAGAGGTGTATAGAAGAGACTAGAGGTGTATAGAAGAGACTAGATGTGTATATTAGAGACTAGAGGTGTATATTAGAGACTGGGGGTTTATATTAGAGACTAGAGGTGTATATATTAGAGACTATAGGTGTATATATTAGAGACTAGAGGTGTATATATTAGAGACTAGAGGTGTATATTAGAGACTAGAGGTGTATATTAGAGACTAGAGGTGTATATTAGAGACTAGAGGTGTATATATTAGAGACTAGAGGTGTATATTAGAGACTAGAGGTGTATATTAGAGACTATAGGTGTAAATATTAGAGACTAGAGGTGTATATATTAGAGACTAGAGGTGTATATTAGAGACTAGAGGTGTATATTAGAGACTAGAAGTGTATATATTAGAGACTAGATGTGTATATTAGAGACTAGAGGTGTATATTAGAGACTGGGGGTGTATATTAGAGACTAGAGGTGTATATATTAATGACTAGAGGTGTATATATTAGTG
The DNA here is from genome assembly GCF_057628025.1 of Oncorhynchus mykiss. NCBI lineage: Eukaryota > Metazoa > Chordata > Actinopteri > Salmoniformes > Salmonidae > Oncorhynchus > Oncorhynchus mykiss. The sequence goes on along the minus strand of NC_143036.1, from coordinate 79,855,133 downwards.
ACTAGAGGTGTATATTAGAGACTAGAGGTGTATAGAAGAGACTAGTGGTAAATATTAGAGACTATAGGTGTAAATATTAGAGACTAGAGGTGTATATATTAGAGACTAGAGGTGTATATTAGAGACTAGAGGTGTATATTAGAGACTAGAAGTGTATATATTAGAGACTAGATGTGTATATTAGAGACTAGAGGTGTATATATTAGAGACTGTAGGTGTATATATTAGTGACTAGAGGTGTATATTAGAGACTAGGGGTTTATATTAGAGACTAGAGGTGTATAGAAGAGACTAGAGGTGTATAGAAGAGACTAGAGGTGTATATTAGAGACTAGAGGTGTATAGAAGAGACTAGAGGTGTATATTAGAGACTAGGGGTTTATATTAGAGACTAGAGGTGTATAGAAGAGACTAGAGGTGTATAGAAGAGACTAGATGTGTATATTAGAGACTAGAGGTGTATATTAGAGACTGGGGGTTTATATTAGAGACTAGAGGTGTATATATTAGAGACTATAGGTGTATATATTAGAGACTAGAGGTGTATATATTAGAGACTAGAGGTGTATATTAGAGACTAGAGGTGTATAGAAGAGACTAGTGGTAAATATTAGAGACTATAGGTGTAAATATTAGAGACTATGGGTGTATATATTAGAGACTAGAGGTGTATATATTAGAGACTAGAGGTGTATATTAGAGACTAGAGGTGTAAATATTAGAGACTATAGGTGTATATATTAGAGACTAGAGGTGTATATATTAGAGACTAGAGGTGTATATTAGAGACTATGGGTGTATATATTAGAGACTAGAGGTGTATATATTAGAGACTAGAGGTGTATATTAGAGACTAGAGGTGTAAATATTAGAGACTATAGGTGTATATATTAGAGACTAGAGGTGTATATATTAGAGACTAGAGGTGTATATTAGAGACTAGATGTGTATATTAGAGACTAGAGGTGTATATATTAGAGACTATAGGTGTATATTAGAGACTAGAGGTGTATATTAGAGACTATAGGTGTAAATATTAGAGACTAGAGGTGTATATATTAGAGACTAGATGTGTATATTAGAGACTAGAGGTGTATATTAGAGACTAGAAGTGTATATATTAGAGACTAGATGTGTATATTAGAGACTATAGGTGTATATTAGAGACTGGGGGTGTATATTAGAGACTAGAGGTGTATATATTAGAGACTAGAGGTGTATATATTAGTGACTAGAGGTGTATATTAGAGACTCGAGGTGTATAGAAGAGACTAGTGGTAAATATTAGAGACTATAGGTGTAAATATTAGAGACTAGAGGTGTATATATTAGAGACTAGAGGTGTATATTAGAGACTAGAGGTGTATATTAGAGACTAGAAGTGTATATATTAGAGACTAGATGTGTATATTAGAGACTAGAGGTGTATATATTAGAGACTATAGGTGTATATATTAGTGACTAGAGGTGTATAGAAGAGACTAGAGGTATATATTAGAGACTAGAGGTGTACATTAGATACTAGAGGTGTATATTAGAGACTAGAGGTGTATAGAAGATACTAGTGGTGTATATTAGAGACTAGAGGTGTATAGAAGAGACTAGTGGTGTATATATTAGAGACTAGAGGTGTATAGAAGAGACTAGAGGTGTATATATTAGAGACTAGAGGTGTATAGAAGAGACTAGAGGTGTATATATTAGAGACTAGAGGTGTATAGAAGAGACTAGTGGTGTATATTAGAGACTAGAGGTGTATATATTAGAGACTAGAGGTGTATATTAGAGACTAGAGGTGTATAGAAGAGACTAGAGGTATATATTAGAGACTAGGGGTGTATATTAGAGACTAGAGGTGTATAGAAGAGACTAGAGGTATATATTAGAGACTAGGGGTGTATATTAGAGACTATAGGTGTATAGAAGAGACTAGAGGTGTATATTAGAGACTAGAGGATTATAGAAGAGACTAGAGGTATATATTAGAGACTAGGGTGTATATTAGAGACTAGAGGTGTATAGAATAGACTAGAGGTGTATATTAGAGACTAGATGTGTTTATATTAGAGACTAGAGATATATATTAGAGACTAAAGTGTATATTAGAGACTAGAGGTGTATATTAGAGACTAGATGTGTATATATTAGAGACTAGAGGTGTATATTAGAAACTAGAGGTGTATAGAAGAGACTAGAGGAGTATATATTAGAGACTATAGATGTATAGAAGAGACTAGAGGTGTATATATTAGAGACTAGATGTGTATATTAGAGACTAGGGGTTTATATTAGAGACTAGGGGTGTATATTAGAGACTAGAGGTGTATAGAAGAGACTAGAGGTGTATATTAGAGACTAGAGGTGTTTATATTAGAGACTAGAGGTATATATATTAGAGCCTAGAGGTATATATTAGAGACCAAAGGTGTATATTAGAGACTAAAGGTGTATATTAGAGACTAGAGGTGTATATATTAGAGACTAGAGGTGTATATATTAGTGACTAGAGGTGTATATTAGAGACTAGAGGTGTATAGAAGAGACTAGAGGTATATATTAGAGACTAGAGGTGTACATTAGATACTAGAGGTGTATATTAGAGACTAGAGGTGTATAGAAGATACTAGTGGTGTATATTAGAGACTAGAGGTGTATAGAAGAGACTAGTGGTGTATATATTAGAGACTAGAGGTGTATAGAAGAGACTGGGGGTGTATATTAGAGACTAGAGGTGTATATATTAGAGACTAGAGGTGTATATATTAGTGACTAGAGGTGTATATTAGAGACTAGAGGTGTATAGAAGAGACTAGTGGTAAATATTAGAGACTATAGGTGTAAATATTAGAGACTAGAGGTGTATATATTAGAGACTAGAGGTGTATATTAGAGACTAGAGGTGTATATTAGAGACTAGAAGTGTATATATTAGAGACTAGATGTGTATATTAGAGACTAGAGGTGTATATATTAGAGACTATAGGTGTATATATTAGTGACTAGAGGTGTATATTAGAGACTAGAGGTGTATAGAAGAGACTAGAGGTATATATTAGAGACTAGAGGTGTACATTAGATACTAGAGGTGTATATTAGAGACTAGAGGTGTATAGAAGATACTAGTGGTGTATATTAGAGACTAGAGGTGTATAGAAGAGACTAGTGGTGTATATATTAGAGACTAGAGGTGTATAGAAGAGACTAGAGGTGTATATATTAGAGACTAGAGGTGTATAGAAGAGACTAGAGGTGTATATATTAGAGACTAGAGGTGTATAGAAGAGACTAGTGGTGTATATTAGAGACTAGAGGTGTATATATTAGAGACTAGAGGTGTATATTAGAGACTAGAGGTGTATAGAAGAGACTAGAGGTATATATTAGAGACTAGGGGTGTATATTAGAGACTAGAGGTGTATAGAAGAGACTAGAGGTATATATTAGAGACTAGGGGTGTATATTAGAGACTATAGGTGTATAGAAGAGACTAGAGGTGTATATTAGAGACTAGAGGTGTATAGAAGAGACTAGAGGTATATATTAGAGACTAGGGTGTATATTAGAGACTAGAGGTGTATAGAATAGACTAGAGGTGTATATTAGAGACTAGATGTGTTTATATTAGAGACTAGAGGTATATATTAGAGACTAAAGTGTATATTAGAGACTAGAGGTGTATATTAGAGACTAGATGTGTATATATTAGAGACTAGAGGTGTATATTAGAAACTAGAGGTGTATAGAAGAGACTAGAGGAGTATATATTAGAGACTATAGATGTATAGAAGAGACTAGAGGTGTATATATTAGAGACTAGAGGTGTATATTAGAGACTAGGGGTTTATATTAGAGACTAGGGGTGTATATTAGAGACTAGAGGTGTATAGAAGAGACTAGAGGTGTATATTAGAGACTAGAGGTGTTTATATTAGAGACTAGAGGTATATATATTAGAGCCTAGAGGTATATATTAGAGACCAAAGGTGTATATTAGAGACTAAAGGTGTATATTAGAGACTAGAGGTGTATATTAGAGACTAGAGGTGTATATTAGAAACTAGAGGTGTATAGAAGAGACTAGAGATGTATATATTAGAGACTAGAGGTGTATATTAGAGACTATGGGTTTATATTAGAGACTAGAGGTGTATATTAGAGACTAGAGGTGTATATATTAGAGACTAGAGGTGTATATATTAGTGACTAGAGATGTATATTAGAGACTAGAGGTGTATAGAAGAGACTAGTGGTAAATATTAGAGACTATAGGTGTAAATATTAGAGACTAGAGGTGTATATATTAGAGACTAGAGGTGTATATTAGAGACTAGAGGTGTATATTAGAGACTAGAGGTGTATATTAGAGACTAGAAGTGTATATATTAGAGACTAGATGTGTATATTAGAGACTAGAGGTGTATATATTAGAGACTGTAGGTGTATATATTAGTGACTAGAGGTGTATATTAGAGACTAGGGGTTTATATTAGAGACTAGAGGTGTATAGAAGAGACTAGAGGTGTATAGAAGAGACTAGAGGTGTATATTAGAGACTAGAGGTGTATAGAAGAGACTAGAGGTGTATATTAGAGACTAGGGGTTTATATTAGAGACTAGAGGTGTATAGAAGAGACTAGAGGTGTATAGAAGAGACTAGATGTGTATATTAGAGACTAGAGGTGTATATTAGAGACTGGGGGTTTATATTAGAGACTAGAGGTGTATATATTAGAGACTATAGGTGTATATATTAGAGACTAGAGGTGTATATATTAGAGACTAGAGGTGTATATTAGATACTAGAGGTGTATAGAAGAGACTAGTGGTAAATATTAGAGACTATAGGTGTAAATATTAGAGACTATGGGTGTATATATTAGAGACTAGAGGTGTATATATTAGAGACTAGAGGTGTATATTAGAGACTAGAGGTGTAAATATTAGAGACTATAGGTGTATATATTAGAGACTAGAGGTGTATATATTAGAGACTAGAGGTGTATATTAGAGACTATGGGTGTATATATTAGAGACTAGAGGTGTATATATTAGAGACTAGAGGTGTATATTAGAGACTAGAGGTGTAAATATTAGAGACTATAGGTGTATATATTAGAGACTAGAGGTGTATATATTAGAGACTAGAGGTGTATATTAGAGACTAGAGGTGTATATTAGAGACTAGAGGTGTATATATTAGAGACTAGAGGTGTATATTAGAGACTAGAGGTGTATATTAGAGACTATAGGTGTAAATATTAGAGACTAGAGGTGTATATATTAGAGACTAGATGTGTATATTAGAGACTAGAGGTGTATATTAGAGACTAGAAGTGTATATATTAGAGACTAGATGTGTATATTAGAGACTATAGGTGTATATTAGAGACTGGGGGTGTATATTAGAGACTAGAGGTGTATATATTAGAGACTAGAGGTGTATATATTAGTGACTAGAGGTGTATATTAGAGACTCGAGGTGTATAGAAGAGACTAGTGGTAAATATTAGAGACTATAGGTGTAAATATTAGAGACTAGAGGTGTATATATTAGAGACTAGAGGTGTATATTAGAGACTAGAGGTGTATATTAGAGACTAGAAGTGTATATATTAGAGACTAGATGTGTATATTAGAGACTAGAGGTGTATATATTAGAGACTATAGGTGTATATATTAGTGACTAGAGGTGTATATTAGAGACTAGAGGTGTATAGAAGAGACTAGAGGTATATATTAGAGACTAGAGGTGTACATTAGATACTAGAGGTGTATATTAGAGACTAGAGGTGTATAGAAGATACTAGTGGTGTATATTAGAGACTAGAGGTGTATAGAAGAGACTAGTGGTGTATATATTAGAGACTAGAGGTGTATAGAAGAGACTAGAGGTGTATATATTAGAGACTAGAGGTGTATAGAAGAGAGTAGAGGTGTATATATTAGAGACTAGAGGTGTATAGAAGAGACTAGTGGTGTATATTAGAGACTAGAGGTGTATATATTAGAGACTAGAGGTGTATATTAGAGACTAGAGGTGTATAGAAGAGACTAGAGGTATATATTAGAGACTAGGGGTGTATATTAGAGACTAGAGGTGTATAGAAGAGACTAGAGGTATATATTAGAGACTAGGGGTGTATATTAGAGACTATAGGTGTATAGAAGAGACTAGAGGTGTATATTAGAGACTAGAGGATTATAGAAGAGACTAGAGGTATATATTAGAGACTAGGGTGTATATTAGAGACTAGAGGTGTATAGAATAGACTAGAGGTGTATATTAGAGACTAGATGTGTTTATATTAGAGACTAGAGGTATATATTAGAGACTAAAGTGTATATTAGAGACTAGAGGTGTATATTAGAGACTAGATGTGTATATATTAGAGACTAGAGGTGTATATTAGAAACTAGAGGTGTATAGAAGAGACTAGAGGAGTATATATTAGAGACTATAGATGTATAGAAGAGACTAGAGGTGTATATATTAGAGACTAGATGTGTATATTAGAGACTAGGGGTTTATATTAGAGACTAGGGGTGTATATTAGAGACTAGAGGTGTATAGAAGAGACTAGAGGTGTATATTAGAGACTAGAGGTGTTTATATTAGAGACTAGAGGTATATATATTAGAGCCTAGAGGTATATATTAGAGACCAAAGGTGTATATTAGAGACTAAAGGTGTATATTAGAGACTAGAGGTGTATATATTAGAGACTAGAGGTGTATATTAGAGACTAGAGGTGTATATTAGAAACTAGAGGTGTATAGAAGAGACTAGAGATGTATATATTAGAGACTAGAGGTGTATATATTAGAGACTAGAGGTGTATATTAGAGACTAGAGGTGTATATTAGAGACTAGAGGTGTATATTAGAGACTAGAAGTGTATATATTAGAGACTAGATGTGTATATTAGAGACTAGAGGTGTATATATTAGAGACTATAGGTGTATATATTAGTGACTAGAGGTGTATATTAGAGACTAGAGGTGTATAGAAGAGACTAGAGGTATATATTAGAGACTAGAGGTGTACATTAGATACTAGAGGTGTATATTAGAGACTAGAGGTGTATAGAAGATACTAGTGGTGTATATTAGAGACTAGAGGTGTATAGAAGAGACTAGTGGTGTATATATTAGAGACTAGAGGTGTATAGAAGAGACTGGGGGTGTATATTAGAGACTAGAGGTGTATATATTAGAGACTAGAGGTGTATATATTAGTGACTAGAGGTGTATATTAGAGACTAGAGGTGTATAGAAGAGACTAGTGGTAAATATTAGAGACTATAGGTGTAAATATTAGAGACTAGAGGTGTATATATTAGAGACTAGAGGTGTATATTAGAGACTAGAGGTGTATATTAGAGACTAGAAGTGTATATATTAGAGACTAGATGTGTATATTAGAGACTAGAGGTGTATATATTAGAGACTATAGGTGTATATATTAGTGACTAGAGGTGTATATTAGAGACTAGAGGTGTATAGAAGAGACTAGAGGTATATATTAGAGACTAGAGGTGTACATTAGATACTAGAGGTGTATATTAGAGACTAGAGGTGTATAGAAGATACTAGTGGTGTATATTAGAGACTAGAGGTGTATAGAAGAGACTAGTGGTGTATATATTAGAGACTAGAGGTGTATAGAAGAGACTAGAGGTGTATATATTAGAGACTAGAGGTGTATAGAAGAGACTAGAGGTGTATATATTAGAGACTAGAGGTGTATAGAAGAGACTAGTGGTGTATATTAGAGACTAGAGGTGTATATATTAGAGACTAGAGGTGTATATTAGAGACTAGAGGTGTATAGAAGAGACTAGAGGTATATATTAGAGACTAGGGGTGTATATTAGAGACTAGAGGTGTATAGAAGAGACTAGAGGTATATATTAGAGACTAGGGGTGTATATTAGAGACTATAGGTGTATAGAAGAGACTAGAGGTGTATATTAGAGACTAGAGGTGTATAGAAGAGACTAGAGGTATATATTAGAGACTAGGGTGTATATTAGAGACTAGAGGTGTATAGAATAGACTAGAGGTGTATATTAGAGACTAGATGTGTTTATATTAGAGACTAGAGGTATATATTAGAGACTAAAGTGTATATTAGAGACTAGAGGTGTATATTAGAGACTAGATGTGTATATATTAGAGACTAGAGGTGTATATTAGAAACTAGAGGTGTATAGAAGAGACTAGAGGAGTATATATTAGAGACTATAGATGTATAGAAGAGACTAGAGGTGTATATATTAGAGACTAGAGGTGTATATTAGAGACTAGGGGTTTATATTAGACACTAGGGGTGTATATTAGAGACTAGAGGTGTATAGAAGAGACTAGAGGTGTATATTAGAGACTAGAGGTGTTTATATTAGAGACTAGAGGTATATATATTAGAGCCTAGAGGTATATATTAGAGACCAAAGGTGTATATTAGAGACTAAAGGTGTATATTAGAGACTAGAGGTGTATATTAGAGACTAGAGGTGTATATTAGAAACTAGAGGTGTATAGAAGAGACTAGAGATGTATATATTAGAGACTAGAGGTGTATATTAGAGACTATGGGTTTATATTAGAGACTAGAGGTGTATATTAGAGACTAGAGGTGTATATATTAGAGACTAGAGGTGTATATATTAGTGACTAGAGGTGTATATTAGAGACTAGAGGTGTATAGAAGAGACTAGTGGTAAATATTAGAGACTATAGGTGTAAATATTAGAGACTAGAGGTGTATATATTAGAGACTAGAGGTGTATATTAGAGACTAGAGGTGTATATTAGAGACTAGAAGTATATATATTAGAGACTAGATGTGTATATTAGAGACTAGAGGTGTATATATTAGAGACTATAGGTGTATATATTAGTGACTAGAGGTGTATATTAGAGACTAGGGGTTTATATTAGAGACTAGAGGTGTATAGAAGAGACTAGAGGTGTATAGAAGAGACTAGAGGTGTATATTAGAGACTAGAGGTGTATAGAAGAGACTAGAGGTGTATATTAGAGACTAGGGGTTTATATTAGAGACTAGAGGTGTATAGAAGAGACTAGAGGTGTATAGAAGAGACTAGATGTGTATATTAGAGACTAGAGGTGTATATTAGAGACTGGGGGTTTATATTAGAGACTAGAGGTGTATATATAAGAGACTATAGGTGTATATATTAGAGACTAGAGGTGTATATATTAGAGACTAGAGGTGTATATTAGAGACTAGAGGTGTATATTAGAGACTAGAGGTGTATAGAAGAGACTAGTGGTAAATATTAGAGACTATAGGTGTAAATATTAGAGACTATAGGTGTATATATTAGAGACTAGAGGTGTATATATTAGAGACTAGAGGTGTATATTAGAGACTAGAGGTGTAAATATTAGAGACTATAGGTGTATATATTAGAGACTAGAGGTGTATATATTAGAGACTAGAGGTGTATATTAGAGACTAGAGGTGTATATTAGAGACTAGAGGTGTATATTAGAGACTATAGGTGTAAATATTAGAGACTAAAGGTGTATATATTAGAGACTAGAGGTGTATATTAGAGACCAGAGGTGTATATTAGAGACTAGAAGTGTATATATTAGAGACTAGATGTGTATATTAGAGACTAGAGGTGTATATTAGAGACTGGGGGTGTATATTAGAGACTAGAGGTGTATATATTAGAGACTAGAGGTGTATATATTAGTGACTAGAGGTGTATATTAGAGACTAGAGGTGTATAGAAGAGACTAGTGGTAAATATTAGAGACTATAGGTGTAAATATTAGAGACTAGAGGTGTATATATTAGAGACTAGAGGTGTATATTAGAGACTAGAGGTGTATATTAGAGACTAGAAGTGTATATATTAGAGACTAGATGTGTATATTAGAGACTAGAGGTGTATATATTAGAGACTATAGGTGTATATATTAGTGACTAGAGGTGTATATTAGAGACTAGAGGTGTATAGAAGAGACTAGAGGTATATATTAGAGACTAGAGGTGTACATTAGATACTAGAGGTGTATATTAGAGACTAGAGGTGTATAGAAGATACTAGTGGTGTATATTAGAGACTAGAGGTGTATAGAAGAGACTAGTGGTGTATATATTAGAGACTAGAGGTGTATAGAAGAGACTAGAGGTGTATATATTAGAGACTAGAGGTGTATAGAAGAGACTAGAGGTGTATATATTAGAGACTAAAGTGTATATTAGAGACTAGAGGTGTATATTAGAGACTAGAGGTGTTTATATTAGAGACTAGAGGTATATATATTAGAGCCTAGAGGTATATATTAGAGACCAAAGGTGTATATTAGAGACTAAAGGTGTATATTAGAGACTAGAGGTGTATATATTATAGACTAGAGGTGTATATTAGAGACTAGTGGTGTATATTAGAAACTAGAGGTGTATAGAAGAGACTAGAGATGTATATATTAGAGACTAGAGGTGTATATTAGAGACTAGAGGTGTATATTAGAGACTAGAAGTGTATATATTAGAGACTAGATGTGTATATTAGAGACTAGAGGTGTATATATTAGAGACTATAGGTGTATATATTAGTGACTAGAGGTGTATATTAGAGACTAGAGGTGTATAGAAGAGACTAGAGGTATATATTAGAGACTAGAGGTGTACATTAGATACTAGAGGTGTATATTAGAGACTAGAGGTGTATAGAAGATACTAGTGGTGTATATTAGAGACTAGAGGTGTATAGAAGAGACTAGAGGTGTATATTAGAGACTAGAAGTGTATATATTAGAGACTAGATGTGTATATTAGAGACTAGAGGTGTATATTAGAGACTGGGGGTGTATATTAGAGACTAGAGGTGTATATATTAGAGACTAGAGGTGTTTATATTAGTGACTAGAGGTGTATATTAGAGACTAGAGGTGTATAGAAGAGACTAGTGGTAAATATTAGAGACTATAGGTGTAAATATTAGAGACTAGAGGTGTATATATTAGAGACTAGAGGTGTATATTAGAGACTAGAGGTGTATATTAGAGACTAGAAGTGTATATATTAGAGACTAGATGTGTATATTAGAGACTAGAGGTGTATATATTTGAGACTATAGGTGTATATATTAGTGACTAGAGGTGTATATTAGAGACTAGAGGTGTATAGAAGAGACTAGAGGTATATATTAGAGACTAGAGGTGTACATTAGATACTAGAGGTGTATATTAGAGACTAGAGGTGTATAGAAGATACTAGTGGTGTATATTAGAGACTAGAGGTGTATAGAAGAGACTAGTGGTGTATATATTAGAGACTAGAGGTGTATAGAAGAGACTAGAGGTGTATATATTAGAGACTAGAGGTGTATAGAAGAGACTAGAGGTGTATATATTAGAGACTAAAGTGTATATTAGAGACTAGAGGTGTATATTAGAGACTAGAGGTGTTTATATTAGAGACTAGAGGTATATATATTAGAGCCTAGAGGTATATATTAGAGACCAAAGGTGTATATTAGAGACTAAAGGTGTATATTAGAGACTAGAGGTGTATATATTAGAGACTAGAGGTGTATATTAGAGACTAGAGGTGTATATTAGAAACTAGAGGTGTATAGAAGAGACTAGAGATGTATATATTAGAGACTAGAGGTGTATATTAGAGACTATGGGTTTATATTAGAGACTAGAGGTGTATATTAGAGACTAGAGGTGTATATTAGAGACTAGAGGTGTATATTAGAGACTAGAAGTGTATATATTAGAGACTAGATGTGTATATTAGAGACTAGAGGTGTATATATTAGAGACTATAGGTGTATATATTAGTGACTAGAGGTGTATATTAGAGACTAGAGGTGTATAGAAGAGACTAGAGGTATATATTAGAGACTAGAGGTGTACATTAGATACTAGAGGTGTATATTAGAGACTAGAGGTGTATAGAAGATACTAGTGGTGTATATTAGAGACTAGAGGTGTATAGAAGAGACTAGAGGTGTATATTAGAGACTAGAAGTGTATATATTAGAGACTAGATGTGTATATTAGAGACTAGAGGTGTATATTAGAGACTGGGGGTGTATATTAGAGACTAGAGGTGTATATATTAGAGACTAGAGGTGTATATATTAGTGACTAGAGGTGTATATTAGAGACTAGAGGTGTATAGAAGAGACTAGTGGTAAATATTAGAGACTATAGGTGTAAATATTAGAGACTAGAGGTGTATATATTAGAGACTAGAGGTGTATATTAGAGACTAGAGGTGTATATTAGAGACTAGAAGTGTATATATTAGAGACTAGATGTGTATATTAGAGACTAGAGGTGTATATATTTGAGACTATAGGTGTATATATTAGTGACTAGAGGTGTATATTAGAGACTAGAGGTGTATAGAAGAGACTAGAGGTATATATTAGAGACTAGAGGTGTACATTAGATACTAGAGGTGTATATTAGAGACTAGAGGTGTATAGAAGATACTAGTGGTGTATATTAGAGACTAGAGGTGTATAGAAGAGACTAGTGGTGTATATATTAGAGACTAGAGGTGTATAGAAGAGACTAGAGGTGTATATATTAGAGACTAAAGTGTATATTAGAGACTAGAGGTGTATATTAGAGACTAGAGGTGTTTATATTAGAGACTAGAGGTATATATATTAGAGCCTAGAGGTATATATTAGAGACCAAAGGTGTATATTAGAGACTAAAGGTGTATATTAGAGACTAGAGGTGTATATATTAGAGACTAGAGGTGTATATTAGAGACTAGAGGTGTATATTAGAAACTAGAGGTGTATAGAAGAGACTAGAGATGTATATATTAGAGACTAGAGGTGTATATTAGAGACTATGGGTTTATATTAGAGACTAGAGGTGTATATTAGAGACTAGAGGTGTATATTAGAGACTAGAGGTGTATATTAGAGACTAGAAGTGTATATATTAGAGACTAGATGTGTATATTAGAGACTAGAGGTGTATATATTAGATACTATAGGTGTATATATTAGTGACTAGAGGTGTATATTAGAGACTAGAGGTGTATAGAAGAGACTAGAGGTATATATTAGAGACTAGAGGTGTACATTAGATACTAGAGGTGTATATTAGAGACTAGAAGTGTATAGAAGATACTAGTGGTGTATATTAGAGACTAGAGGTGTATAGAAGAGACTAGTGGTGTATAGAAGAGACTAGAGGTGTATATATTAGAGACTAGAGGTGTATAGAAGAGACTAGAGGTGTATATATTAGAGACTAGAGGTGTATAGAAGAGACTAGTGGTGTATATTAGAGACTAGAGGTGTATATATTAGAGACTAGAGGTGTATATTAGAGACTAGAGGTGTATAGAAGAGACTAGAGGTATATATTAGAGACTAGGGGTGTATATTAGAGACTAGAGGTGTATAGAAGAGACTAGAGGTATATATTAGAGACTAGGGGTGTATATTAGAGACTATAGGTGTATAGAAGAGACTAGAGGTGTATATTAGAGACTAGAGGTGTATAGAAGAGACTATAGGTATATATTAGAGACTAGGGTGTATATTAGAGACTAGAGGTGTATAGAATAGACTAGAGGTGTATATTAGAGACTAGATGTGTTTATATTAGAGACTAGAGGTATATATTAGAGACTAAAGTGTATATTAGAGACTAGAGGTGTATATTAGAGACTAGATGTGTATATATTAGAGACTAGAGGTGTATATTAGAAACTAGAGGTGTATAGAAGAGACTAGAGGAGTATATATTAGAGACTATAGATGTATAGAAGAGACTAGAGGTGTATATATTAGAGACTAGAGGTGTATATTAGAGACTAGGGGTTTATATTAGAGACTAGGGGTGTATATTAGAGACTAGAGGTGTATAGAAGAGACTAGAGGTGTATATTAGAGACTAGAGGTGTTTATATTAGAGACTAGAGGTATATATATTAGAGCCTAGAGGTATATATTAGAGACCAAAGGTGTATATTAGAGACTAAAGGTGTATATTAGAGACTAGAGGTGTATATTAGAGACTAGAGGTGTATATTAGAAACTAGAGGTGTATAGAAGAGACTAGAGATGTATATATTAGAGACTAGAGGTGTATATTAGAGACTATGGGTTTATATTAGAGACTAGAGGTGTATATTAGAGACTAGAGGTGTATATATTAGAGACTAGAGGTGTATATATTAGTGACTAGAGGTGTATATTAGAGACTAGAGGTGTATAGAAGAGACTAGTGGTAAATATTAGAGACTATAGGTGTAAATATTAGAGACTAGAGGTGTATATATTAGAGACTAGAGGTGTATATTAGAGACTAGAGGTGTATATTAGAGACTAGAGGTGTATATTAGAGACTAGAAGTGTATATATTAGAGACTAGATGTGTATATTAGAGACTAGAGGTGTATATATTTGAGACTGTAGGTGTATATATTAGTGACTAGAGGTGTATATTAGAGACTAGGGGTTTATATTAGAGACTAGAGGTGTATAGAAGAGACTAGAGGTGTATAGAAGAGACTAGAGGTGTATATTAGAGACTAGAGGTGTATAGAAGAGACTAGAGGTGTATATTAGAGACTAGGGGTTTATATTAGAGACTAGAGGTGTATAGAAGAGACTAGAGGTGTATAGAAGAGACTAGATGTGTATATTAGAGACTAGAGGTGTATATTAGAGACTGGGGGTTTATATTAGAGACTAGAGGTGTATATATTAGAGACTATAGGTGTATATATTAGAGACTAGAGGTGTATATATTAGAGACTAGAGGTGTATATTAGAGACTAGAGGTGTATAGAAGAGACTAGTGGTAAATATTAGAGACTATAGGTGTAAATATTAGAGACTATGGGTGTATATATTAGAGACTAGAGGTGTATATATTAGAGACTAGAGGTGTATATTAGAGACTAGAGGTGTAAATATTAGAGACTATAGGTGTATGTATATATTAGAGACTAGAGGTGTATATATTAGAGACTAGAGGTGTATATTAGAGACTATGGGTGTATATATTAGAGACTAGAGGTGTATATATTAGAGACTAGAGGTGTATATTAGAGACTAGAGGTGTAAATATTAGAGACTATAGGTGTATATATTAGAGACTAGAGGTGTATATATTAGAGACTAGAGGTGTATATTAGAGACTAGAGGTGTATATTAGAGACTAGAGGTGTATATATTAGAGACTAGAGGTGTATATTAGAGACTAGAGGTGTATATTAGAGACTATAGGTGTAAATATTAGAGACTAGAGGTGTATATATTAGAGACTAGATGTGTATATTAGAGACTAGAGGTGTATATTAGAGACTAGAAGTGTATATATTAGAGACTAGATGTGTATATTAGAGACTATAGGTGTATATTAGAGACTGGGGGTGTATATTAGAGACTAGAGGTGTATATATTAGAGACTAGAGGTGTATATATTAGTGACTAGAGGTGTATATTAGAGACTCGAGGTGTATAGAAGAGACTAGTGGTAAATATTAGAGACTATAGGTGTAAATATTAGAGACTAGAGGTGTATATATTAGAGACTAGAGGTGTATATTAGAGACTAGAGGTGTATATTAGAGACTAGAAGTGTATATATTAGAGACTAGATGTGTATATTAGAGACTAGAGGTGTATATATTAGAGACTATAGGTGTATATATTAGTGACTAGAGGTGTATATTAGAGACTAGAGGTGTATAGAAGAGACTAGAGGTATATATTAGAGACTAGAGGTGTACATTAGATACTAGAGGTGTATATTAGAGACTAGAGGTGTATAGAAGATACTAGTGGTGTATATTAGAGACTAGAGGTGTATAGAAGAGACTAGTGGTGTATATATTAGAGACTAGAGGTGTATAGAAGAGACTAGAGGTGTATATATTAGAGACTAGAGGTGTATAGAAGAGACTAGAGGTGTATATATTAGAGACTAGAGGTGTATAGAAGAGACTAGTGGTGTATATTAGAGACTAGAGGTGTATATATTAGAGACTAGAGGTGTATATTAGAGACTAGAGGTGTATAGAAGAGACTAGAGGTATATATTAGAGACTAGGGGTGTATATTAGAGACTAGAGGTGTATAGAAGAGACTAGAGGTATATATTAGAGACTAGGGGTGTATATTAGAGACTATAGGTGTATAGAAGAGACTAGAGGTGTATATTAGAGACTAGAGGTGTATAGAAGAGACTAGAGGTATATATTAGAGACTAGGGTGTATATTAGAGACTAGAGGTGTATAGAATAGACTAGAGGTGTATATTAGAGACTAGATGTGTTTATATTAGAGACTAGAGGTATATATTAGAGACTAAAGTGTATATTAGAGACTAGAGGTGTATATTAGAGACTAGATGTGTATATATTAGAGACTAGAGGTGTATATTAGAAACTAGAGGTGTATAGAAGAGACTAGAGGAGTATATATTAGAGACTATAGATGTATAGAAGAGACTAGAGGTGTATATATTAGAGACTAGAGGTGTATATTAGAGACTAGGGGTTTATATTAGAGACTAGGGGTGTATATTAGAGACTAGAGGTGTATAGAAGAGACTAGAGGTGTATATTAGAGACTAGAGGTGTTTATATTAGAGACTAGAGGTATATATATTAGAGCCTAGAGGTATATATTAGAGACCAAAGGTGTATATTAGAGACTAAAGGTGTATATTAGAGACTAGAGGTGTATATTAGAGACTAGAGGTGTATATTAGAAACTAGAGGTGTATAGAAGAGACTAGAGATGTATATATTAGAGACTAGAGGTGTATATTAGAGACTATGGGTTTATATTAGAGACTAGAGGTGTATATTAGAGACTAGAGGTGTATATATTAGAGACTAGAGGTGTATATATTAGTGACTAGAGGTGTATATTAGAGACTAGAGGTGTATAGAAGAGACTAGTGGTAAATATTAGAGACTATAGGTGTAAATATTAGAGACTAGAGGTGTATATATTAGAGACTAGAGGTGTATA
This sequence comes from Oncorhynchus mykiss, assembly GCF_057628025.1. Taxonomy (NCBI): domain Eukaryota; kingdom Metazoa; phylum Chordata; class Actinopteri; order Salmoniformes; family Salmonidae; genus Oncorhynchus; species Oncorhynchus mykiss. The sequence continues at coordinate 79,838,118 of NC_143036.1, read as the reverse complement.
TTAGAGACTAGAGGTGTATATTAGAGACTAGAAGTATATATATTAGAGACTAGATGTGTATATTAGAGACTAGAGGTGTATATATTAGAGACTATAGGTGTATATATTAGTGACTAGAGGTGTATATTAGAGACTAGGGGTTTATATTAGAGACTAGAGGTGTATAGAAGAGACTAGAGGTGTATAGAAGAGACTAGAGGTGTATATTAGAGACTAGAGGTGTATAGAAAAGACTAGAGGTGTATATTAGAGACTAGGGGTTTATATTAGAGACTAGAGGTGTATAGAAGAGACTAGAGGTGTATAGAAGAGACTAGATGTGTATATTAGAGACTAGAGGTGTATATTAGAGACTGGGGGTTTATATTAGAGACTAGAGGTGTATATATTAGAGACTATAGGTGTATATATTAGAGACTAGAGGTGTATATATTAGAGACTAGAGGTGTATATTAGAGACTAGAGGTGTATAGAAGAGACTAGTGGTAAATATTAGAGACTATAGGTGTAAATATTAGAGACTATAGGTGTATATATTAGAGACTAGAGGTGTATATATTAGAGACTAGAGGTGTATATTAGAGACTAGAGGTGTAAATATTAGAGACTATAGGTGTATATATTAGAGACTAGAGGTGTATATATTAGAGACTAGAGGTGTATATTAGAGACTAGAGGTGTATATTAGAGACTAGAGGTGTATATTAGAGACTATAGGTGTAAATATTAGAGACTAAAGGTGTATATATTAGAGACTAGAGGTGTATATTAGAGACTAGAGGTGTATATTAGAGACTAGAAGTGTATATATTAGAGACTAGATGTGTATATTAGAGACTAGAGGTGTATATTAGAGACTGGGGGTGTATATTAGAGACTAGAGGTGTATATATTAGAGACTAGAGGTGTATATATTAGTGACTAGAGGTGTATATTAGAGACTAGAGGTGTATAGAAGAGACTAGTGGTAAATATTAGAGACTATAGGTGTAAATATTAGAGACTAGAGGTGTATATATTAGAGACTAGAGGTGTATATTAGAGACTAGAGGTGTATATTAGAGACTAGAAGTGTATATATTAGAGACTAGATGTGTATATTAGAGACTAGAGGTGTATATATTAGAGACTATAGGTGTATATATTAGTGACTAGAGGTGTATATTAGAGACTAGAGGTGTATAGAAGAGACTAGAGGTATATATTAGAGACTAGAGGTGTACATTAGATACTAGAGGTGTATATTAGAGACTAGAGGTGTATAGAAGATACTAGTGGTGTATATTAGAGACTAGAGGTGTATAGAAGAGACTAGTGGTGTATATATTAGAGACTAGAGGTGTATAGAAGAGACTAGAGGTGTATATATTAGAGACTAGAGGTGTATAGAAGAGACTAGAGGTGTATATATTAGAGACTAAAGTGTATATTAGAGACTAGAGGTGTATATTAGAGACTAGAGGTGTTTATATTAGAGACTAGAGGTATATATATTAGAGCCTAGAGGTATATATTAGAGACCAAAGGTGTATATTAGAGACTAAAGGTGTATATTAGAGACTAGAGGTGTATATATTATAGACTAGAGGTGTATATTAGAGACTAGAGGTGTATATTAGAAACTAGAGGTGTATAGAAGAGACTAGAGATGTATATATTAGAGACTAGAGGTGTATATTAGAGACTATGGGTTTATATTAGAGACTAGAGGTGTATATTAGAGACTAGAGGTGTATATTAGAGACTAGAGGTGTATATTAGAGACTAGAAGTGTATATATTAGAGACTAGATGTGTATATTAGAGACTAGATGTGTATATATTAGAGACTATAGGTGTATATATTAGTGACTAGAGGTGTATATTAGAGACTAGAGGTGTATAGAAGAGACTAGAGGTATATATTAGAGACTAGAGGTGTACATTAGATACTAGAGGTGTATATTAGAGACTAGAGGTGTATAGAAGATACTAGTGGTGTATATTAGAGACTAGAGGTGTATAGAAGAGACTAGAAGTGTATATTAGAGACTAGAAGTGTATATATTAGAGACTAGATGTGTATATTAGAGACTAGAGGTGTATATTAGAGACTGGGGGTGTATATTAGAGACTAGAGGTGTATATATTAGAGACTAGAGGTGTATATATTAGTGACTAGAGGTGTATATTAGAGACTAGAGGTGTATAGAAGAGACTAGTGGTAAATATTAGAGACTATAGGTGTAAATATTAGAGACTAGAGGTGTATATATTAGAGACTAGAGGTGTATATTAGAGACTAGAGGTGTATATTAGAGACTAGAAGTGTATATATTAGAGACTAGATGTGTATATTAGAGACTAGAGGTGTATATATTTGAGACTATAGGTGTATATATTAGTGACTAGAGGTGTATATTAGAGACTAGAGGTGTATAGAAGAGACTAGAGGTATATATTAGAGACTAGAGGTGTACATTAGATACTAGAGGTGTATATTAGAGACTAGAGGTGTATAGAAGATACTAGTGGTGTATATTAGAGACTAGAGGTGTATAGAAGAGACTAGTGGTGTATATATTAGAGACTAGAGGTGTATAGAAGAGACTAGAGGTGTATATATTAGAGACTAGAGGTGTATAGAAGAGACTAGAGGTGTATATATTAGAGACTAAAGTGTATATTAGAGACTAGAGGTGTATATTAGAGACTAGAGGTGTTTATATTAGAGACTAGAGGTATATATATTAGAGCCTAGAGGTATATATTAGAGACCAAAGGTGTATATTAGAGACTAAAGGTGTATATTAGAGACTAGAGGTGTATATATTAGAGACTAGAGGTGTATATTAGAGACTAGAGGTGTATATTAGAAACTAGAGGTGTATAGAAGAGACTAGAGATGTATATATTAGAGACTAGAGGTGTATATTAGAGACTATGGGTTTATATTAGAGACTAGAGGTGTATATTAGAGACTAGAGGTGTATATTAGAGACTAGAGGTGTATATTAGAGACTAGAAGTGTATATATTAGAGACTAGATGTGTATATTAGAGACTAGAGGTGTATATATTAGATACTATAGGTGTATATATTAGTGACTAGAGGTGTATATTAGAGACTAGAGGTGTATAGAAGAGACTAGAGGTATATATTAGAGACTAGAGGTGTACATTAGATACTAGAGGTGTATATTAGAGACTAGAGGTGTATAGAAGATACTAGTGGTGTATATTAGAGACTAGAGGTGTATAGAAGAGACTAGTGGTGTATAGAAGAGACTAGAGGTGTATATATTAGAGACTAGAGGTGTATAGAAGAGACTAGAGGTGTATATATTAGAGACTAGAGGTGTATAGAAGAGACTAGTGGTGTATATTAGAGACTAGAGGTGTATATATTAGAGACTAGAGGTGTATATTAGAGACTAGAGGTGTATAGAAGAGACTAGAGGTATATATTAGAGACTAGGGGTGTATATTAGAGACTAGAGGTGTATAGAAGAGACTAGAGGTATATATTAGAGACTAGGGGTGTATATTAGAGACTATAGGTGTATAGAAGAGACTAGAGGTGTATATTAGAGACTAGAGGTGTATAGAAGAGACTAGAGGTATATATTAGAGACTAGGGTGTATATTAGAGACTAGAGGTGTATAGAATAGACTAGAGGTGTATATTAGAGACTAGATGTGTTTATATTAGAGACTAGAGGTATATATTAGAGACTAAAGTGTATATTAGAGACTAGAGGTGTATATTAGAGACTAGATGTGTATATATTAGAGACTAGAGGTGTATATTAGAAACTAGAGGTGTATAGAAGAGACTAGAGGAGTATATATTAGAGACTATAGATGTATAGAAGAGACTAGAGGTGTATATATTAGAGACTAGAGGTGTATATTAGAGACTAGGGGTTTATATTAGAGACTAGGGGTGTATATTAGAGACTAGAGGTGTATAGAGGAGACTAGAGGTGTATATTAGAGACTAGAGGTGTTTATATTAGAGACTAGAGGTATATATATTAGAGCCTAGAGGTATATATTAGAGACCAAAGGTGTATATTAGAGACTAAAGGTGTATATTAGAGACTAGAGGTGTATATATTAGAGACTAGAGGTGTATATTAGAGACTAGAGGTGTATATTAGAAACTAGAGGTGTATAGAAGAGACTAGAGATGTATATATTAGAGACTAGAGGTGTATATTAGAGACTATGGGTTTATATTAGAGACTAGAGGTGTATATTAGAGACTAGAGGTGTATAGAAGAGACTAGAGGTGTATATTAGAGACTAGAGGTGTATATTAGAGACTAGAGGTGTATATTATAAACTAGAGGTGTACAGAAGAGACTAGAGGAGGATATATTAGAGACTAGAGGTGTAAAGAAGAGACTAGAGGTGTATATATTAGAGACTAGAGATGTATAGAAGAGACTAGAGGTATATATTAGAGACTAAAGGTGTATATTAGAGACTAGAGGTGTATATTAGAGACTAGAGGTGTATAGAAGAGACTAGAGGAGTATATATTAGAGACTAGAGGTGTATAGAAGAGACTAGGGGTGTATAGAAGAGACTAGGGGTGTATAGAAGAGACTAGGGGTGTATAGAAGAGACTAGAGGTGTATAGAAGAGACTAGGGGTGTATAGAAGAGACTAGGGGTGTATAGAAGAGACTAGAGGTGTATAGAAGAGACTAGGGGTGTATAGAAGAGACTAGAGGTGTATAGAAGAGACTAGGGGTGTATAGAAGAGACTAGAGGTGTATAGAAGAGACTTGGGATGTATAGACGTTGCTATTAGACCCCAATTAAGCTGCTATCCAGTCAAACAACTAGAATAGTTTAAAAAAATAGTCCCATGCATTTCGGTAGACATATTATGCATATGCCTTCTACCGGTAGACGACACCGCAGAGATTCTAGCGAGTCCACAAGGCTGACAAACACACACACACACACACACACACACACAGACACACACACACACACACACACACACACACACACACACACACACACACACACACACACACACACACACACACACAACCAGAGCACAACACTTGTCACAGGTCCTCAGCCGACACCGGCAGCCATTTTGATTCATGGTGCATCAGACCATGTAGAAGAGAGGCCAATAAAGACAACGTGTAAGTCAGGCAGGCATAGCTGACACGCTAGAGGACAAGAGTGTGTGTGTACGTGTGTGTGTGTGTGTGTGTGTGTGTGTGTGTGTGTGTGTGTGTGTGTGTGTGTGTGTGTGTCCTATAGGGACAGCTGTCTAGGTGCTAGCCATGCCAGACTGATGAAATGAAAAGCCTGTCGGAGGCTCTCCTGTGTAGTTTAAAATATACACAGATGGACTCCAATCAGGTTGCAGTGACGTCTCAAACATGATCAAAGGATCTTGGATGACCCTGTCTGGAGTGTCGTAGCAAATGGGGTGTGAATTATAATTAGCAACTTTTCAACTATACTTTTTAGCTACTTTGCAACTACTTAGCATGTTAGCTAACCCTTCCCTTAACCATTTAACCTAACCCCTAACCCCTAACCCTAACTATTTAACCTAACTCCTAACCCCTAACCCTAACTATTTAACCTAACTCCTAACCCCTAACCATTTAACTTAACTCCTAACTCCTAACCCTAACTTTTTAACCTAACTCCTAACTCCTAACCCTAACCCTAACCCTAACCCTAACTCCTAACCCTAACTCCTAACCCTAACTCCTAACTCCTAACCCCTAACCCTAACCATTTAATCTACCTCCTTCCTCTAACCATTTAACCTAACTCCTAACCCTAACCATTTAACCTAACTCCTAACTCCTAACCCTAACTATTTAACCTAACTCCTAACTCTAACCATTTAACCTAACTCCTAACTCATAACTCCTAACCCTAACCATTTAACCTAACTCCTAACTCTAACCATTTAACCTAACTCCTAACTCATAACTCCTAACCCTAACCATTTAACCTAACTCCTAACCCTAACTCCTAACCCTAACCATTTAACCTAACTCCTAACTCCTAACCCTAACCATTTAACCTAACTCATAACTCCTAACCCTAACCATTTAACCAAACTCCTAACCCTAACTCCTAACCCTAACCATTTAACCTAACTCCTAACTCCTAACCCTAACCATTTAACCTAACTCATAACTCCTAACCCTAACCATTTAACCTAACTCCTAACCCTAACTCCTAACCCTAACCATTTAACCTAACTCCTAACTCCTAACCCTAACCATTTAACCTAACTCATAACTCCTAACCCTAACCATTTAACCTAACTCCTAACCCTAACTCCTAACCCTAACCATTTAACCTAACTCCTAACTCCTAACCCTAACCATTTAACCTAACTCCTAACCCTAACCCTAACCATTTAACCTAACTCCTAACTCCTAACTCCTAACCCTAACCATTTAACCTAACTCCTAACCCTGTGTGTCGAAGGGGGAATCGAATTCAGGCTGTAACGTCACAAAACGTCTATGTAACGTCTAGGGATATGAAGACTTTCTGAAGGCACTGGAATAAATATGGGAAAACAGTTTCTGACCAACAACCTCTTGAGAATACCCAGCAAACTGAAAACATTCCCAGAACGTTACAGTCAGGCTGCGCTTTACAACAAAGACAAAACAACTCACTTTAATGCAGCCTGATGGGGTTGTAAAGTAGAAAAGCAAAGCTTGAAATAAATGATTTGTGTGTGGGGAGAGGAGAATACATGACCTTATATCCAGTACAAATCACATTATTGTGGGAGCACACCCTCTAAGAGTATACAATAGGCTGATTGGGTAAAGCTCTCATGTGTACATTATATTGGTAGATATTCTGTCTGTATAGGAAATCCCTGTCATTCTATGTAACAACCTCCACTGAGAATAGACGTTTCTATTGTTGCGTTTCTATAAAATGAAGCTCAGTGGTGTGATACGTGTACAACATCTTCTGTGATGTTTTTGAGTAGAATATTTAATATTGTACAGGATCGTGTCCTGTGGTCTCCAGTGGATGTGCCCCTCTCCGGGGTAATGGAAAGGATTTAAAGGAAACCTGAGAGAAATTATCATATTATGAAACATCATTTTGCATAAGGCTGATGCAAGGTTTGGAGAATTGATCTCCAGACTTCCTGTGACTGTCAGACCCCATATCTGGTCTATAGTAGTGTACTACCCTATAGGGCTCTGGTCTATAGTAGTGGACTACCCTATAGGGCTCTGGTCTATAGTAGTGCACTACCCTATAGGGCTCTGGTCTATAGTAGTGCACTACCCTATAGGGCTCTGGTCTATAGTAGTGGACTACCCTATAGGGCTCTGGTCTATAGTAGTGCACTACCCTATAGGGCTCTGGTCTATAGTAGTGCACTACCCTATAGGGCCCTGGTCTATAGTAGTGCTCTACCCTATAGGGCTCTGGTCTATAGTAGTGCTCTACTCTATAGGGCTCTGGTCTATAGTAGTGTACTACCCCATAGGGCTCTGGTCTATAGTAGTGCTCTACCCTATAGGGCTCTGGTCTATAGTAGTGCACTACCCTATAGGGCCCTGGTCTATAGTAGTGCACTACCCTATAGGGCTCTGGTCTATAGTAGTGCTCTACCCTATAGGGCTCTGGTCTATAGTAGTGCACTACCCTATAGGGCTCTGGTCTATAGTAGTGTACTACCCCATAGGGCTCTGGTCTATAGTAGTGTACTACCCTATAGGGCTCTGGTCTATAGTAGTGCACTACCCTATAGGGCTCTGGTCTATAGTAGTGTACTACCCCATAGGGCTCTGGGCTATAGTAGTGCTCTACCCTATAGGGCTCTGGTCTATAGTAGTGTACTACCCCATAGGGCTCTGGTCTATAGTAGTGCTCTACCCTATAGGGCTCTGGTCTATAGTAGTGCACTACCCTGTAGGGCTCTGGTCTATGGTAGTGCACTACCCCATAGGGCTCTGGTCTAAAGTAGTGCACTATATAGGGAATAGGGCCCTGAATTGCAATAGGGTACCCTTTAGGAGGCATCCTGGGTCTTTGTTCCGTCGTCGTCAGACAGTGCCAGTCTCCAGCACAGAAGCTCTTCAAAGGACCAGAGTGACTGGCACCAGAAACCCTTTGGGGAACAAACGACACCACGTCAACCAATCCCATAACTTCCTCTGCCTTGCTCTCCGTCTCCTGATAAACGTCAGAGTTGTTGCCAAGACACTCGTCCCTTGTCATGTTTTCCCTCCTCCGATCCTCTTCCTTTACTTCCTCTGGTCACCTCTGCCTTTTCCTCATGGTGTTCGCTGGCTGGCTGACTGCTGGCTGCTGGCTGGCTGCTGGCTGGCTGACTGCTGGCTGCTGGCTGGCTGCTGGCTGGCTGGCTGCTGCTGGCTGGCTGCTGGCTGGCTGGCTGGCTGACTGGCTGGCTGGCTGGCTGAGAAGGGAAGAGAAGCCGATTGACACGGGCTTGAGTCCCACACGGAACCCTATTCCCAAGGCCCCTGGTCAAAAGTAGTGCACTAGTAAGGGCATAGGGTGCCACTTGGGACACAAAGGGTTGTTTGTCTTCTACTCGGGCTCTGCTGAACAACAAGCGGGTCTGTGGTGTGATGGCCACTAAACTGTTCTGATTGAAGCAGAAATCATATTGCTGTGATTACCCCAGGAGAGCAGTGCCACTGGCCCATGAATCAAATCGCGACAGGACCGGGGGAACTGGCATGGTTCAGGCAGCTCTCTGCTCTCTGCTCCTGCTGCTGCGTTGGGATCCAGGGCCTCCGTGCAGAGTCCGTCTGAATTTAACTGTGAAATGATCTGCTCAGACCTGCTCAGTAGGACCTGGCAAACAAGCATTTCGCTACACCCGCAATAACATCTGCTAAATGTGTTAAAATAACATTTATTTTGAAATTATCATTCTGTCTCTCTTTTCATTGTGATTCTGTCTCTCTTTTCATTGTGATTCTCTCTCTCTTTTCATTGTGATTCTGTCTCTCTCTCTTTTCATTGTGATTCTGTCTCTCTCTCTTTTCATTGTGATTCTGTCTCTCTCTCTTTTCATTGTGATTCTCTCTCTCTTTTCATTGTGATTCTGTCTCTCTCTCTTTTCATTGTGATTCTGTCTCTCTCTCTTTTCATTGTGATTCTGTCTCTCTCTCTTTTCATTGTGATTCTGTCTCTCTCTCTTTCCATTGTGATTCTGTCTCTCTTTTCATTGTGATTCTGTCTCTCTCTCTCTTTTCATTGTGATTCTGTCTCTCTTTTCATTGTGATTCTGTCTCTCTTTTCATTGTGATTCTGTCTCTCTCTCTCTTTTCATTGTGATTCTGTCTCTCTCTCTTTTTTCATTGTGATTCTCTCTCCCTTTTCATTGTGATTCTGTCTCTCTTTTCATTGTGATTCTGTCTCTCTCTCTTTTTTCATTGTGATTCTCTCTCTCTCTCTCTTTTCATTGTAATTCTGTCTCTCTCTCTTTCCATTGTGATTCTGTCTCTCTCTTTTCATTGTAATTCTGTCTCTCTTTTCATTGTGATTCTGTCTCTCTCTCTCTTTTCATTGTGATTCTGTCTCTCTCTCTTTTCATTGTAATTCTGTCTCTCTCTCTCTTTTCATTGTGATTCTGTCTCTTTTCATTGTGATTCTCTCTCTCTTTTCATTGTGATTCTGTCTCTCTCTCTTTTCATTGTAATTCTGTCTCTCTCTCTCTTTTCATTGTGATTCTGTCTCTCTCTCTTTTCATTGTGATTCTGTCTCTCTTTTCATTGTGATTCTGTCTCTCTTTTCATTGTGATTCTGTCTCTCTTTTCATTGTAATTCTGTCTCTCTCTCTTTTCATTGTGATTCTGTCTCTCTTTTCATTGTGATTCTCTCTCTCTTTTCATTGTGATTCTGTCTCTCTCTCTTTTCATTGTAATTCTGTCTCTCCCTCTCTTTTCATTGTGATTCTGTCTCTGTCTCTCTTTTCATTGTGATTCTGTCTCTCTCTCTCTTTTCATTGTGATTCTGTCTCTCTCTCTTTTCATTGTAATTCTGTCTCTCTCTCTCTTTTCATTGTGATTCTGTCTCTCTCTCTCTTTTCATTGTGATTCTGTCTCTCTCTCTCTTTTCATTGTAATTCTGTCTCTCTTTTCATTGTGATTCTGTCTCTCTCTCTCTTTTCATTGTAATTCTGTCTCTCTCTCTCTTTTCATTGTGATTCTGTCTCTCTTTTCATTGTGATTCTGTCTCTCTCTCTCTTTTCATTGTAATTCTGTCTCTCTCTCTCTCTTTTCATTGTGATTCTGTCTCTCTCTCTCTTTTCATTGTGATTCTGTCTCTCTTTTCATTGTGATTCTGTCTCTCTCTCTCTTTTCATTGTGATTCTGTCTCTCTCTTTTCATTGTGATTCTGTCTCTCTTTTCATTGTGATTCTGTCTCTCTTTTCATTGTGATTCTGTCTCTCTCTTTTCATTGTGATTCTGTCTCTCTTTTCATTGTGATTCTGTCTCTCTTTTCATTGTGATTCTGTCTCTCTTTTCATTGTGATTCTGTCTCTCTTTTCATTGTGATTCTGTCTCTCTCTCTTTTCATTGTGATTCTGTCTCTCTCTCTCTTTTCATTGTGATTCTGTCTCTCTTTTCATTGTGATTCTGTCTCTCTCTCTCTTTTCATTGTGATTCTGTCTCTCTCTCTTTTCATTGTGATTCTGTCTCTCTCTCTCTTTTCATTGTGATTCTGTCTCTCTCTCTCTTTTCATTGTAATTCTGTCTCTCTTTTCATTGTGATTCTGTCTCTCTCTCTTTTCATTGTAATTCTGTCTCTCTCTCTCTTTTCATTGTGATTCTGTCTCTCTTTTCATTGTGATTCTGTCTCTTTCTCTCTTTTCATTGTGATTCTGTCTCTCTCTCTTTTCATTGTGATTCTGTCTCTCTTTTCATTGTGATTCTGTCTCTCTTTTCATTGTGATTCTGTCTCTCTTTTCATTGTGATTCTCTCTCTCTTTTCATTGTGATTCTGTCTCTCTTTTCATTGTGATTCTGTCTCTCTTTTCATTGTGATTCTGTCTCTCTTTTCATTGTGATTCTGTCTCTCTTTTCATTGTGATTCTGTCTCTCTCTCTTTTCATTGTGATTCTGTCTTTCTCTCTTTTCATTGTGATTCTGTCTCTCTCTCTTTTCATTGTGATTCTGTCTCTCTCTCTTTTCATTGTGATTCTGTCTCTCTTTTCATTGTGATTCTGTCTCTCTCTCTCTTTTCATTGTGATTCTGTCTCTCTTTTCATTGTGATTCTGTCTCTCTTTTCATTGTGATTCTGTCTCTCTCTCTCTTTTCATTGTGATTCTGTCTCTCTTTTCATTGTGATTCTGTCTCTCTTTTCATTGTGATTCTGTCTCTCTTTTCATTGTGATTCTGTCTCTCTTTTCATTGTGATTCTGTCTCTCTCTCTCTTTTCATTGTGATTCTGTCTCTCTCCTCTTTCACCTCTCACCTCTCTCTCAGGGGAGTGAGGACATAAACAGGCAGTCCCTGGGAGACCTTGTGGGAAACCCTGTATCCCTGACCTGAGGTATCTCTACAGCAGAACCCTGTTCCTTCGCCAGCTGTCTGTCTCTGTCCCCTGACCTGAAGTATCTCTACAGCAGAACCCTGTACCCTCGCCAGCTGTCTGTCTCTGTCCCCTGACCTGAGGTATCTCTACAGCAGAACCCTGACCTGAGGTATCTCTACAGCAGAACCCTGTACCTTCGCCAGCTGTCTGTCTCTGTCCCCTGACCTGAGGTATCTCTACAGCAGAACCCTGTACCCTCGCCAGCTGTCTGTCTCTGTCCCCTGACCTGAGGTATCTCTACAGCAGAACCCTGACCTGAGGTATCTCTACAGCAGAACCCTGTACCTTCGCCAGCTGTCTGTCTCTGTCCCCTGACCTGAGGTATCTCTACAGCAGAACAGAACAATGTGGGATGCATATCAGTGGAGGCTGCTGAGGGGAGGACGGCTCATAGTAATAAACTGAGCAAATGGAACGGTATCAAACACCTGGAAACCATGGAAACCATGTGATTGATGTACAGTATTTGATACCGTTCCACAGATTCCGCTCCAGTCATTACCCTGAGCCCGTCCTCCCCAATTATGGTGCCACCAACCTCCTGTGAGGCATATACAGTACACCAGTGACAGGAAGCCCCTTACATAGCCTGACGATAGGATCCTTTATGGACCCCAGGGCCTGTCATCATAGATGGGAAGGTTTAAAAAGATGTGGTCGGCAGTGTAGGATTTCTGTGCATAATAATGTATTTTCAGATCAAAGAGGAACACCTTGAGTAAGACAATGTAGCAGAGAAATCAAAGAAACTGTGCATTTTTGTGTTTTTACTAGTCATTTTTTTTAACGTTTGTTTTAGTCAAGTCTTTTAAGTGTTTGCTCTACATATTATGGATATAATGTTATTTTTATGTTTAGTTTTGAACTCGTGTCTAGTTGGAAATTAATAAGTAAGGCTACTCGATACCCTTCTGCACTCTGCTACAGAACAATGTAAGAATAATGATTTTTATTGTCGTGGGGAGAAGAGGACCAAGGTGCATCGTGGGTAAGTATTCATTAATACGTTTAATAAATACCAAACACTTGAACAAAAAAATTACAACAAACGAACAGTTCTGCAAGGTGCAAATACACTAAAACAGAAAACAACTACCCACAAAACCCATGTGGGCCAGAGCTACCTAAGTATGGTTCTCAATCAGAGACAACGACGGACAGCTGTCCCTGTCCACATACAAAAACATAGAAAAAAGAACATAGAATGCCCACCCTAGTCACACCCTGGCCTAACCAACATAGAGAATAAAAGCCTCTCTATGGCCAGAACATAGAATGCCCACCCTAGTCACACCCTGGCCTAACCAACATAGAGAATAAAAGCCTCTCTATGGCCAGAACATAGAATGCCCACCCTAGTCACACCCTGGCCTAACCAACATAGAGAATAAAAGCCTCTCTATGGCCAGAACATAGAATGCCCACCCTAGTCACACCCTGGCCTAACCAAAATAGAGAATAAAAGCCTCTCTATGGCCAGAACATAGAATGCCCACCCTAGTCACATCCTGGCCTAACCAACATAGAGAATAAAAGCCTCTCTATGGCCAGGGTGTGACAGTAGTTTCAGTAAATCTGGTGCTAAGTTGGAAGAAGACTGAAAGTAGTAGAGTAAAGGGTCACCTCACCAATGAATACTGTCCACAATACGACTGATGTAGTTGTAGAGGGTCACTAATGAATACTGTCCACAATACGACTGATGTAGTTGTAGAGGGTCACTAATGAATACTGTCCACAATACGACTGATGTAGTTGTAGAGGGTCACCTGTCCACAATACGACTGATGTAGTTGTAGAGGGTCACCTGTCCACAATACGACTGATGTAGTTGTAGAGGGTCACCTGTCCACAATACGACTGATGTAGTTGTAGAGGGTCACCTGTCCACAATACGACTGATGTAGTTGTAGAGGGTCACTAATGAATACTGTCCACAATACGACGGATGTAGTTGTAGAGGGTCACTAATGAATACTGTCCACAATATGACTGATGTAGTTGTAGAGGGTCACCTCACTAATGAATACTGTCCACAATACGACTGATGTAGTTGTAGAGGGTCACCTCACCAATGAATACTGTCCACAATACGACTGATGTAGTTGTAGAGGGTCACTAATGAATACTGTCCACAATACGACTGATGTAGTTGTAGAGGGTCACTAATGAATACTGTCCACAATACGACTGATGTAGTTGTAGAGGGTCACTAATGAATACTGTCCACAATACGACTGATGTAGTTGTAGAGGGTCACTAATGAATACTGTCCACAATACGACTGATGTAGTTGTAGAGGGTCACTAATGAATACTGTCCACAATACGACTGATGTAGTTGTAGAGGGTCACCAATGAATACTGTCCACAATACGACTGATGTAGTTGTAGAGGGTCACATCACCAATGAATACTGTCCACAATACGACTGATGTAGTTGTAGAGGGTCACCTGTCCACAATATGACTGATGTAGTTGTAGAGGGTCACCTCACTAATGAATACTGTCCACAATACGACTGATGTAGTTGTAGAGGGTCACCTGTCCACAATACGACTGATGTAGTTGTAGAGGGTCACATCACTAATGAATACTAATGAATACTGTCCACAATACGACTGATGTAGTTGTAGAGGGTCACATCACTAATGAATACTAATGAATACTGTCCACAATACGACTGATGTAGTTGTAGAGGGTCACCTGTCCACAATACGACTGATGTAGTTGTAGAGGGTCACCTGTCCACAATACAACTGATGTAGTTGTAGAGGGTCACCTGTCCACAATATGACTGATGTAGTTGTAGAGGGTCACCTCACTAATGAATACTGACCACAATATGACTGATGTAGTTGTAGAGGGTCACTAATGAATACTGTCCACAATATGACTGATGTAGTTGTAGAGGGTCACCTGTCCACAATATGACTGATGTAGTTGTAGAGGGTCACATCACTAATGAATACTAATGAATACTGTCCACAATACGACTGATGTAGTTGTAGAGGGTCACCTGTCCACAATACGACTGATGTAGTTGTAGAGGGTCACCTGTCCACAATATGACTGATGTAGTTGTAGAGGGTCACCTGTCCACAATATGACTGATGTAGTTGTAGAGGGTCACCTGTCCACAATATGACTGATGTAGTTATAGAGGGTCACCTGTCCACAATATGACTGATGTAGTTGTAGAGGGTCACTAATGAATACTGTCCACAACATGACTGATGTAGTTGTAGAGGGTCACATCACTAATGAATACTAATGAATACTGTCCACAATACGACTGATGTAGTTGTAGAGGGTCACCTGTCCACAATACGACTGATGTAGTTGTAGAGGGTCACCTGTCCACAATACAACTGATGTAGTTGTAGAGGGTCACCTGTCCACAATATGACTGATGTAGTTGTAGAGGGTCACGACACTAATGAATACTAATGAATACTGTCCACAATACGACTGATGTAGTTGTAGAGTAAATGTCACAAAGACTCCAAGCTCACTAAGACTAAATTACTTTGTGATCTTGGTGTCTTTGTGATCTTGGTGTCTTTGTGATCTCGGTGTCTTTGTGATCTTGGTGTCTTTGTGATCTTGGTGTCTTTGTGATCTCGGTGTCTTTGTGATCTTGTTTTTTTTTTGTGATCTTGGAGATAAATATGAGGGAATCATCCATGTCGAGTAAAATCCGACAGCCATAGTTTAGAAAACGAGAAAACAACAAAAACAACAAACTGAATAGTCTCCTCAACCCTCCTCAGTCTGCTTGACTTCCTTCGTCCTCCTGCACAGTGGAGCTGATATCCTCCCAAATGGCACCCCATTGAGCTCTAATTTTGACCAGGGCCCATAGCCACGCATATAAGGCAAATAAATAGTGAACTTTGTAGGGAATAAGGGGCCATCTTTGTAGGGAACATGGGGCCATCTATGTAGGGAATAAGGGGCCATCTATGTAGGGAATAAGGGGACATCTATGTAGGGAATAAGGGGCCATCTATGTAGGGAATAAGGGGCCATCTATGTAGGGAACAAGGGGCCATCTATGTAGGGAATAAGGGGACATCTATGTAGGGAATAAGGGGCCATCTATGTAGGGAATAAGGGGCCATCTATGTAGGGAACAAGGGGCCATCTATGTAGGGAATAAGGGGCCATCTATGTAGGGAATAAGGGGCCATCTATGTAGGGAATAAGGGGCCATCTATGTAGGGAATAAGGGGCCATCTATGTAGGGAATAAGGGGCCATCTATGTAAGGAATAAGGGGCCATCTATGTAGGGAATAAGGGGCCCATCTATGTAGGGAATAAGGGGCCATCTATGTAGGGAATAAGGGCCCATCTATGTAGGGAATAAGGGGCCCATCTATGAAGGGAATAAGGGGCCATCTATGTAGGGAATAAGGGGCCATCTATGTAGGGAATAAGAAACCAAGCTTTAGTTAACCCTCTCCTCTCTCCTCCTCCATCGTGTGTCCAGTCAATAACCTGGGAGACGGGGAAGTTTAGAGGGAGGTCAACGATCTGTGGTGCTGTGGAGTTATTGTGCTAAACTCACAAAAGCCACAGTGCACAAAGAGGACTGATGGAGACCAAATGTTATCAGAAGATATTGATCCCGCCATCTCATCAGTTCAGAGCTCTCTCTCTCTTTCTCTCTCTCTGCCTCGCTCTCTCTCTCTCTCGCTCTCTCTCTGCCTCGCTCTCTCTCTCTGCCCCTCGCTCTCTCTGCCTCTCTCTGCCTCTCTCTCGCTCCCTCTCACTGTCTCTCTCTCTCTGTCTCTCTCCCTCTCCGTCTCTCTCTCCCTCTCTCTCTCTCATTGTCTCTCTCTCTCTCTCTCTCTCTCTCTCTCTCTCACTCTCTCTCAACTGTCTCTCTCTCAACTCTCTCTCCCTCTCTCTCTCTCTCTCATCTCTCTCCGTCTCTCTCTCTCTCTCTCTCTCTCATCTCTCTCCGTCTCTCTCTCTCTCTCTCTCTCTCTCTCTCTCTCTGTATCTCTCTCTGTAATAATGGCTCAGGGTCTTGCAACGTTGTTCCATTGCTAATTCCCCATTCAGGAGGTATAAAGGTAGACTGATAATTGCAGAGATGGTCTGTACTGGGAACCTGCATAGTCCTTCATTATCATTGTTCTGTACTGGGAATCTGCATAGTCCTTCATTATCATTGTTCTGTACTGGGAAGCTGCATAGTCCTTCATTAGTAGAATGAGACTAAAACCTGGAACAATAACAATAGACCTTCATTAGTAGAATGAGACTAAAACCTGGAACAATAACAATAGTCCTTCATTATCATTTTGACAAAAACATATTTTCTTTAGCCCTGAAACATGGAGCAATATTAATGAACGTTGTCATTAGTAGAATGAGACTAAAACCTGGAACAACGTTAGCTAGGCTAGAGGTTAGGTTTAAGGGTTAAGGTTAGGGTTAGGAGTTAGGTTTAAGGGTTAAGGTTAGGGTTAGGAGTTAGGTTTAAGGGTTAAGGTTAGGGTTAGGAGTTAGGTTTAAGGGTTAAGGTTAGGAGTTAAGGGTTAGGGTTAGGAGTTAGGTTTAAGGGTTAAGGTTAGGGGATAGGTTAAATGGTTAAGGTTAGGGGAAGGAGTTAAGGGTTATGGTTAGGTTTAAGGGTTAGGGTATAGGAGTTAAGGGTTAGGGTTAGGAGTTAGGAGTTAGGAGTTAAGGGTTAGGGTTAGGAGTTAGGAGTTAAGGGTTAAGGTTAGGGGATAGGTTAATGGGTTAAGGTTAGGGGAAGGAGTTAAGGGTTATGGTTAGGTTTAAGGGTTAGGGTATAGGAGTTAAGGGTTAGGGTTAGGAGTTAGGAGTTAAGGGTTAGGGTTAGGAGTTAGGAGTTAAGGGTTAGGGTTAGGAGTTAGGTTAATGGGTTAAGGTTAGGGGAAGGGTTAATGGGTTAAGGTTAGGGGAAGGGTTAATGGGTTAAGGTTAGGGGAAGGGTTAATGGGTTAAGGTTAGGGTTAGGAGTTAGGTTAATGGGTTAAGGTTAGGGGAAGGGTTAATGGGTTAAGGTTAGGGTCTGGTTAGCCAGGCTGAGCATTTTTATACAAAGCACTCGTTGGAGTGTTTGGCTGTCACAAACCAGACATTATCGTCTAGTGAAAGTCTAGCAGTCGGTCATCCTAGGCTAAACAGCTGTTTATCGTTGTCTCTGATTGGGGATCCTATTCAGGTTGCCATTTTCCATTTTGGTTTTGTGGGTTACTGTCTATGTGTAGTTGCATGTCAGCACTAGTTGTTTACAGCTTCACGTTTGTTTTGTTGTTTTGTTAGTTTGTTTAAGTGGTTTTCGTTAAATAAAAGAAGAATGTTTTCCAATCACGCTGAGCCTTGGTCTCCTCGTTACGACGAATGTGACAAAAATGGCGCTGGAGAAGAAAGCAGACATTTTACGTGCCCCCAGCCGATTGTGTTTTTTTGTTTGTTTATTTGCGTTGTTTGTAACTTTTTTTAAAAACGTATTTTGTATATAATGTTGCTGCTACCATCTCTTATGAGCGAAAATAACTTCTAGACATCAGGACTGTGATTACTCACCATGGACTGGCAGAATCCCTTTTTTCCCTTTCATGACTCTAACGAGCCTGACGCAAAGGATATACTGCTACCTCAGGAACAGACCCCAATCCCTGTGATCTGCATGAAGAGGAGGCGGAGAAACAGGGGACGAAGAGCGGGGCTGTCTTCTGAGAATTCGTAGACAATCGAATAAACCCCCCACTTCCCTCCATTCTGCTAGCAAACGTGCAATCTTTGGAGAATAAAATCGACGAGTTACGCGAAAGATTAAACTGCGAACGGGACATTGAAAACTGTAACATCTTATGCTTCACAAAGTCGTGGCTGAACGACGACAATATCAACTTACAGCTGGCTGGTTATACGCTGAACCGGCAGGATAGAACAGCAGCGTCTGGTAAGACAAGGGGCAGCAGTCTATATATTTTTGTAAACAACAGCTGATGCACGATATCGAAGGAAGTCTCGAGCTATTGCTCACCCGAGGGAGAGTATCTCATGATAAGCTGTAGACCACACTACCTACCGAGAGAGTTTTCATCTGTAATCTTCGTAGCTGTTTACCCACCACCACAGTCAGAGGTTGCCACTAAGACAGCATTGAATGAGCTGTGTTCCGACATAAGCAAACAAGAGAACACTCCCCCAGAGGCGGCGCTCCTAGTGGCCGGGGACTTTAATTCATGGAAAATTAAATCTGTTTTACCTAATTTCTATCAGCATGTTCAATGTGCAACCAGAGGGAAAAGAACTCTGGACCACCTTTACTCCACACACAGAGACTCATACAAAGCTCTCCCTCTCCCTCCATTTGGCAAATCTGACCATAATTCTATCCTCCTGATTCCTGCTTACAAGCAAAAATTAAAGCAGGAATCATCAGTGACTCGGTCTATAAAAAAAGTGGTCAGATGAAGCGGATGCTAAGCTACAGGAATGTTTTGCTAGCACAGACTGGAATATGTTCTGGGATTCCTCCGATGGCATTGAGGAGTACACCACATCAGCCATTGGCTTCATCAACAAGTGCATCGAGGACGTCGTTCCCACAGTGACTGTACGTACATACCCCAACCAGAAGCCATGGATTACAGAGAGCATCCGCTTTGAGCTAAAACCTAGAGCTGCAGCTTTCAAAGAGCGGGACTCTAACCCAGAAGCTTATAAGAAATCCTGCTATGCCCTCTAACGAAGAGTCAAACAGGCAAAGCATCAATAACAGGACTAAGATCAGATCGTACTACACCGACTCTGACAGCCCTGTGGCAGGGATTGCAAACCATTACAGACTACAAACGGAAGCGCAGCCGAGAGCTGCCCAGTGACACGAGCCTACCAGACGAACTAAACTACTTATATGCTCGCTTCTAGGCAAACAACACTGAAACATGCATGAGAGCACCAACTGTTCCGGAAGACTGTGTGATCACGCTCTCCGCAGCCGATGTGAGTAAGACCTTTCAACCGGTCAACATTCAGAAGGCCGCAGGGCCAGACGGATTACCGGGACGTGTACAGCTCATCGTTCAACACCATAGCGCCCTCAAAGTTCATCACTAAGCTAAGGACCCTGGGACTAAACACCTCCCTCTGCAACTGGATCCTGGACCTCCTGATGGGCCGCCCCCAGGTGGTAAGGGTAGGTAACAACATATATGCCACGCTGATTCGCAACACAGGGACCCCTCAGGGGTTTGTGCTCAGTCCCCTCCTGTACGCCCTGTTCACTCATAACTGCGTGGCTGCGCACAACTCCAGCACCGTCATTAAGTTTGCTGATGACACAACAGTGGGAGGCCTGATCACCGACAACAACGAGACAGCCTATAGGGAGGACGTCAGAGACCTGGCCGTGTGTTGCCAGGCCAACAACCTCTCCCTCAACGTGATCGAGACAAAGGAGGTGATTGTGAACTACAGGAAAAGGAGGACGGAGCACGCCCCCATTCTCAGCGACGGGGCTGTAGTGGAACAGGTTGAGAGCTTCAAGTTCCTTGGTGTCCACATCACCAACAAACTAACATGGTCCAAGCACACCAAAGCAGTCGTGAAGAGGTCACGACAAAACCTATTCCCCCCCAGGAGACTGAAAAGATTTGGCATTGGTCCTCAGATCCTCAAACGGTTCTACAGCTGCACCATCGAGAGCATCCTGACCGGTTGCATCCCTGCCTGGTTGCATCACAGCCTGGTTTGGCAACTGCTCGGCCTCCGACCACAAGGCACTACAGAGGGTAGTGCGAACGGCCCAGTTCATCACTGGGGCCAAGCTTCCTGCCATCCAGGACCTCTATACCAGGCGGTGTCAGAGGAAGGCCCTAAAAATTGTCAAAGACTCCAGCCACTCTAGTAATAGACTGTTCTCTCTGCTACCGCACGGCAAGCGGTACCGGAGCGCCAAGTCTAGGTCCAAGAGGCTTTTAAACAAATCAAATCAAATCAAATCAAATGTATTTATATAGCCCTTCGTACATCAGCTGATATCTCAAAGTGCTGTACAGAAACCCAGCCTAAAACCCCAAACAGCAAGCAATGCAGGTGTCTATCCCCAAGCCATAAGACTCCTGAACATCTAGTGAAATGGCTACCCAGACTATTCGCATTGCCCCCTCCTCTTTACACCACCACTGCTCTATTGTCATCTATGCATAGTCACTTTAATATCTCTACCAACATGTACATACTACCTCAACTAACCGGTGCCCCCACACACTGACTCTGTACCGGTACCCCCTGTATATAATCTCTGTGTT
The DNA here is from genome assembly GCF_057628025.1 of Oncorhynchus mykiss. Lineage (NCBI taxonomy): Eukaryota > Metazoa > Chordata > Actinopteri > Salmoniformes > Salmonidae > Oncorhynchus > Oncorhynchus mykiss. Next base: position 79,817,229 of record NC_143036.1, on the reverse strand, counting down.
GTTATTTTACTGCTACTCTTTAATCACTTGTTACTTTTATCTCTTATTCTTATCCATATTTTTTTTAAACTACATTGTCGGTTAGGGGCTCGTAAGTAAGTATTTCACTGTAAGGTGAATTCGGCGCATGTGACTAATAAAATGTGATTTTATTTGCTAGCTACATTATTATGCTAGCTACAGGAATAGAGGCAGTGAGTGAGTGAGTGAGGGAGTGAGTGAGGGAGGGAGGGAGGGAGGGAGAGGGGGAGAGATGGTGGAAAAGGAGGGAAAGACAGACAGGTGGACGGAGGGAGGGAGGGGCAGAGAGAGGGAGAGAGACATATTACTGACAAGACATTACTGACATGACATTAGTGACATGACATTAGTGACAAGATGTTAGTGACTAGTGATGATAATAAGCAGAAGTGAGGAAGTCCAGGTTAGAGTGGGAGGGATTGGTCTAAACGTGTTAAGATTTGTCAGAGGTTAGAGGTCTCTCTTTCAGGCATCCAAATGATTCATGAGTTCATTCCATTTCCGCTCTAACATTTTTCCATTTCCCTCTCCCTAAAGACTCTAGAATGGGGAAGTAGGAGGTAGAGGAAGGGGGTGGGGGTTGGTTGTTGAAGAGAAGGGCCTGAGGGTAGGAGTGATGGTGGGTTCACCTCCCACTGATGTCAATCCCAGGGGGTCAATGTATTACCAAGAGTAGAAGGGGGGATGGGGGGAAGGGGTAGGGGGGCTGAGATACTTAGTGTGCTCCTCTGCAGACATGGCACAGAATAGTGGATGGGGTGATGGAGAGACGAAGATGTGATCTGGCTGTCCCTCTCCATCCTCCATCCCTTTATCCTCCCAGCATGGCCCTGTCTCCTCTTTACAGCATGGTCCCTGTCTCCTCTTTACAGCATGGTCCCTGTCTCCTCTTTACAGCATGGTCCTGTCTCCTCTTTACAGCATGTCTCCTCTTTACAGCATGTCTCCTCTTTACAGCATGGTCCTGTCTCCTCTTTACAGCATGGTCATGTCTCCTCTTTACAGCATGGTCCCTGTCTCCTCTTTACAGCATGTTCCCTGTCTCCTCTTTACAGCATGGTCCCTGTCTCCTCTTTACAGCATGGTCCCTGTCTCCTCTTTACAGCATGGTCCCTGTCTCCTCTTTACAGCATGGTCCCTGTCTCCTCTTTACAGCATGGTCCCTGTCTCCTCTTTACAGCATGGTCCCTGTCTCCTCTTTACAGCATGGTCCCTGTCTCCTCTTTACAGCATGGTCCATGTCTCCTCTTTACAGCATGGTCCTGTCTCCTCTTTACAGCATGGTCCTGTCTCCTCTTTACAGCATGGTCCTGTCTCCTCTTTACAGCATGTCTCCTCTTTACAGCATGGTCCTGTCTCCTCTTTACAGCATGTCTCCTCTTTACAGCATGGTCCTGTCTCCTCTTTACAGCATGGTCCTGTCTCCTCTTTACAGCATGGTCCATGTCTCCTCTTTACAGCATGGTACTGTCTCCTCTTTACAGCATGGTCCTGTCTCCTCTTTACAGCATGGTCCTGTCTCCTCTTTACAGCATGGTCCTGTCTCCTCTTTACAGCATGGTCCTGTCTCCTCTTTACAGCATGGTCCTGTCTCCTCTTTACAGCATGGCCCTGTCTCCTCTTTACAGCATGGTCCCTGTCTCCTCTTTACAGCATGGTCCCTGTCTCCTCTTTACAGCATGGTCCCTTTATCCTCCCAGCATGGTCCCTGTCTCCTCTTTACAGCATGGTCCCTGTCTCCTCTTTACAGCATGGTCCTGTCTCCTCTTTACAGCATGGCCCTGTCTCCTCTTTACAGCATGGTCCCTGTCTCCTCTTTACAGCATGGTCCCTGTCTCCTCTTTACAGCATGGTGCTGTCTCCTCTTTTACAGCATGGTCCCTGTCTCCTCTTTACAGCATGGTCCTGTCTCCTCTTTACAGCATGGTCCATGTCTCCTCTTTACAGCATGGCCCTGTCTCCTCTTTACAGCATGGTCCTGTCTCCTCTTTACAGCATGGTCCTGTCTCCTCTTTACAGCATGTCTCCTCTTTACAGCATGGTCCTGTCTCCTCTTTACAGCATGGTCCTGTCTCCTCTTTACAGCATGGTCCCTGTCTCCTCTTTACAGCACGGTCCTGTCTCCTCTTTACAGCATGGTACTGTCTCCTCTTTACAGCCTGTCTCCTCTTTACAGCATGGCCCTGTCTCCTCTTTACAGCATAGTCCTGTCTCCTCTTTACAGCATGGTACTGTCTCCTCTTTACAGCATGTCTCCTCTTTACAACATGTCTCCTCTTTACATCATGGTCCTGTCTCCTCTTTACAGCATGGTTCTGTCTCCTCTTTACAGCATGGTCCTGTCTCCTCTTTACAGCATGGTCCTGTCTCCTCTTTACAGCATGGTCCTGTCTCCTCTTTACAGCATGGTACTGTCTCCTCTTTACAGCATGGTCCTGTCTCCTCTTTACAGCATGGCCCTGTCTCCTCTTTACAGCATGGTACGGTCTCCTCTTTACAGCATGGTCCTGTCTCCTCTTTACAGCATGTCTCCTCTTTACAGCATGGTCCTGTCTCCTCTTTACAGCATGGTCCTGTCTCCTCTTTACAGCATGGTCCATGTCTCCTCTTTACAGCATGGTACTGTCTCCTCTTTACAGCATGGTCCCTGTCTCCTCTTTACAGCATGTTCCCTGTCTCCTCTTTACAGCATGGTCCCTGTCTCCTCTTTACAGCATGGTCCCTGTCTCCTCTTTACAGCATGGTCCCTGTCTCCTCTTTACAGCATGGTCCCTGTCTCCTCTTTACAGCATGGTCCCTGTCTCCTCTTTACAGCATGGTCCCTGTCTCCTCTTTACAGCATGGTCCCTGTCTCCTCTTTACAGCATGGTCCATGTCTCCTCTTTACAGCATGGTCCTGTCTCCTCTTTACAGCATGGTCCTGTCTCCTCTTTACAGCATGGTCCTGTCTCCTCTTTACAGCATGTCTCCTCTTTACAGCATGGTCCTGTCTCCTCTTTACAGCATGTCTCCTCTTTACAGCATGGTCCTGTCTCCTCTTTACAGCATGGTCCTGTCTCCTCTTTACAGCATGGTCCATGTCTCCTCTTTACAGCATGGTACTGTCTCCTCTTTACAGCATGGTCCTGTCTCCTCTTTACAGCATGGTCCTGTCTCCTCTTTACAGCATGGTCCTGTCTCCTCTTTACAGCATGGTCCTGTCTCCTCTTTACAGCATGGTCCTGTCTCCTCTTTACAGCATGGCCCTGTCTCCTCTTTACAGCATGGTCCCTGTCTCCTCTTTACAGCATGGTCCCTGTCTCCTCTTTACAGCATGGTCCCTTTATCCTCCCAGCATGGTCCCTGTCTCCTCTTTACAGCATGGTCCCTGTCTCCTCTTTACAGCATGGTCCTGTCTCCTCTTTACAGCATGGCCCTGTCTCCTCTTTACAGCATGGTCCCTGTCTCCTCTTTACAGCATGGTCCCTGTCTCCTCTTTACAGCATGGTGCTGTCTCCTCTTTTACAGCATGGTCCCTGTCTCCTCTTTACAGCATGGTCCTGTCTCCTCTTTACAGCATGGTCCATGTCTCCTCTTTACAGCATGGCCCTGTCTCCTCTTTACAGCATGGTCCTGTCTCCTCTTTACAGCATGGTCCTGTCTCCTCTTTACAGCATGTCTCCTCTTTACAGCATGGTCCTGTCTCCTCTTTACAGCATGGTCCTGTCTCCTCTTTACAGCATGGTCCCTGTCTCCTCTTTACAGCACGGTCCTGTCTCCTCTTTACAGCATGGTACTGTCTCCTCTTTACAGCCTGTCTCCTCTTTACAGCATGGCCCTGTCTCCTCTTTACAGCATAGTCCTGTCTCCTCTTTACAGCATGGTACTGTCTCCTCTTTACAGCATGTCTCCTCTTTACAACATGTCTCCTCTTTACATCATGGTCCTGTCTCCTCTTTACAGCATGGTTCTGTCTCCTCTTTACAGCATGGTCCTGTCTCCTCTTTACAGCATGGTCCTGTCTCCTCTTTACAGCATGGTCCTGTCTCCTCTTTACAGCATGGTACTGTCTCCTCTTTACAGCATGGTCCTGTCTCCTCTTTACAGCATGGCCCTGTCTCCTCTTTACAGCATGGTACGGTCTCCTCTTTACAGCATGGTCCTGTCTCCTCTTTACAGCATGTCTCCTCTTTACAGCATGGTCCTGTCTCCTCTTTACAGCATGGTCCTGTCTCCTCTTTACAGCATGGTCCATGTCTCCTCTTTACAGCATGGTACTGTCTCCTCTTTACAGCATGGTCCTGTCTCCTCTTTACAGCATGGTCCTGTCTCCTCTTTACAGCATGGTCCTGTCTCCTCTTTACAGCATGGTCCTGTCTCCTCTTTACAGCAGCATGGTCCTGTCTCCTCTTTACAGCATGGCCCTGTCTCCTCTTTACAGCATGGTCCCTGTCTCCTCTTTACAGCATGGTCCCTGTCTCCTCTTTACAGCATGGTCCCTTTATCCTCCCAGCATGGTCCCTGTCTCCTCTTTACAGCATGGTCCCTGTCTCCTCTTTACAGCATGGTCCTGTCTCCTCTTTACAGCATGGCCCTGTCTCCTCTTTACAGCATGGTCCCTGTCTCCTCTTTACAGCATGGTCCCTGTCTCCTCTTTACAGCATGGTGCTGTCTCCTCTTTTACAGCATGGTCCCTGTCTCCTCTTTACAGCATGGTCCTGTCTCCTCTTTACAGCATGGTCCATGTCTCCTCTTTACAGCATGGCCCTGTCTCCTCTTTACAGCATGGTCCTGTCTCCTCTTTACAGCATGGTCCTGTCTCCTCTTTACAGCATGTCTCCTCTTTACAGCATGGTCCTGTCTCCTCTTTACAGCATGGTCCTGTCTCCTCTTTACAGCATGGTCCCTGTCTCCTCTTTACAGCACGGTCCTGTCTCCTCTTTACAGCATGGTACTGTCTCCTCTTTACAGCCTGTCTCCTCTTTACAGCATGGTCCTGTCTCCTCTTTACAGCATAGTCCTGTCTCCTCTTTACAGCATGGTACTGTCTCCTCTTTACAGCATGTCTCCTCTTTACAACATGTCTCCTCTTTACATCATGGTCCTGTCTCCTCTTTACAGCATGGTTCTGTCTCCTCTTTACAGCATGGTCCTGTCTCCTCTTTACAGCATGGTCCTGTCTCCTCTTTACAGCATGGTCCTGTCTCCTCTTTACAGCATGGTACTGTCTCCTCTTTACAGCATGGTCCTGTCTCCTCTTTACAGCATGGCCCTGTCTCCTCTTTACAGCATGGTACGGTCTCCTCTTTACAGCATGGTCCCTTTATCCTCCCAGCATGGTCCCTGTCTCCTCTTTACAGCATGGTCCCTGTCTCCTCTTTACAGCATGGTCCTGTCTCCTCTTTACAGCATGGCCCTGTCTCCTCTTTACAGCATGGTCCCTGTCTCCTCTTTACAGCATGGTCCCTGTCTCCTCTTTACAGCATGGTGCTGTCTCCTCTTTTACAGCATGGTCCCTGTCTCCTCTTTACAGCATGGTCCTGTCTCCTCTTTACAGCATGGTCCATGTCTCCTCTTTACAGCATGGCCCTGTCTCCTCTTTACAGCATGGTCCTGTCTCCTCTTTACAGCATGGTCCTGTCTCCTCTTTACAGCATGTCTCCTCTTTACAGCATGGTCCTGTCTCCTCTTTACAGCATGGTCCTGTCTCCTCTTTACAGCATGGTCCCTGTCTCCTCTTTACAGCATGGTCCTGTCTCCTCTTTACAGCATGGTACTGTCTCCTCTTTACAGCCTGTCTCCTCTTTACAGCATGGTCCTGTCTCCTCTTTACAACATAGTCCTGTCTCCTCTTTACAGCATGTCTCCTCTTTACAACATGTCTCCTCTTTACATCATGGTCCTGTCTCCTCTTTACAGCATGGTTCTGTCTCCTCTTTACAGCACGGTCCTGTCTCCTCTTTACAGCATGGTCCTGTCTCCTCTTTACAGCATGGTACTGTCTCCTCTTTACAGCATGGTCCTGTCTCCTCTTTACAGCATGGCCCTGTCTCCTCTTTACAGCATGGTACGGTCTCCTCTTTACAGCATGGTCCTGTCTCCTCTTCACAGCATGGTCCTGTCTCCTCTTTACAGCATGGTCCCTGTCTCCTCTTTACAGCATGGTCCCTGTCTCCTCTTTACAGCATGGTCCCTGTCTCCTCTTTACAGCATGGTCCCTGTCTCCTCTTTACAGCATGGTCCTGTCTCCTCTTTACAGCATGGTCCCTGTCTCCTCTTTACAGCATGGTTCCTGTCTCCTCTTTACAGCATGGTCCCTGTCTCCTCTTTACAGCATGGTACTGTCTCCTCTTTACAGCATGGTAATGTCTCCTCTTTACAGCATGCACCCTGTCTCCTCTTTACAGCACGGCCCTGTCTCCTCTTTACAGCATGGTCCTGTCTCCTCTTTACAGCCTGTCTCCTCTTTACAGCATGGTCCTGTCTCCTCTTTACAGCATGGTCCCTGTCTCCTCTTTACATCATGGTCCTGTCTCCTCTTTACAGCATGGTACTGTCTCCTCTTTACAGCATGGTCCTGTCTCCTCTTTACAGCATGGTCCCTGTCTCCTTTTTACAGCATGGCCCTGTCTCCTCTTTACAGCATGTCGCCTCTTTACAGCATGGTCCCTGTCTCCTCTTTACAGCATGTCCCTGTCTCCTCTTTACAGCATGTCTCTGTCTCCTCTTTACAGCATGGTCCCTGTCTCCTCTTTACAGCATGGTCCTGTCTCCTCTTTACAGCCTGTCTCCTCTTTACATCATGGTCCTGTCTCCTCTTTACAGCATGGTACTGTCTCCTCTTTACAGCATGTCTCCTCTTTACAGCATGGTCCTGTCTCCTCTTTACAGCATGATCCTGTCTCCTCTTTACAGAATGGTCCCTGTCTCCTCTTTACAGCATGGTCCCTGTCTCCTCTTTACAGCATGGTCCCTGTCTCCTTTTTACAGCATGGTCCCTGTCTCCTCTGTACAGCCTGTCTCCTCTTTACATCATGGTCCTGTCTCCTCTTTACAGCATGGTACTGTCTCCTCTTTACAGCATGGTCCCTGTCTCCTCTTTACAGCATGGTCCCTGTCTCCTCTTTACAGCATGGTCCTGTCTCCTCTTTACAGCATGTCTCCTCTTTACAGCATGGTCCTGTCTCCTCTTTACAGCATGGTCCTGTCTCCTCTTTACAGCATGGTCCCTGTCTCCTCTTTACAGCCTGTCTCCTCTTTACATCATGGTCCTGTCTCCTCTTTACAGCATGGTACTTTCTCCTCTTTACAGCATGGTCCCTGTCTCCTCTTTACAGCATGGTCCCTGTCTCCTCTTTACAGCATGGTCCTGTCTCCTCTTTACAGCATGTCTCCTCTTTACAGCATGGTCCTGTCTCCTCTTTACAGCATGGTCCTGTCTCCTCTTTACAGCATGGTCCTGTCTCCTCTTTACAGCATGGTCCCTGTCTCCTCTTTACAGCATGGTCCTGTCTCATCTTTACAGCATGTCTCCTCTTTACAGCATGGTCCTGTCTCCTCTTTACAGCATGTCTCCTCTTTACAGCATGGTCCTGTCTCCTCTTTACAGCATGGTACTGTCTCCTCTTTACAGCACGGTCCTGTCTCCTCTCCACTCAGCATCCCTCTGTCCGTATGCTCACGGAAGCATGAAGTAAGCTGGTTAGTGTGTGTGTGTGTGTGTGTGTGTGTGTGAGGGGTAGAGGGAGGGGAGGGGGGTGTTGATGTGCTATGTACGGAACTGTATTGCTGCTGACCAAGGGCCAGGTTCTTCTTGCCCCACAGCGGTTTTATGCTTGTCTTGTTTACCAGAGGATCGAGACTTCAAGATGGAAGCCTCAGTGTTGTCTTGTCTACCAGAGGATCGACACTTCAAGATGGAAGCCTCAGTGTTGTCTTGTCTACGAGAGGATCGAGACTTCAAGATGGAAGCCTCAGTGTTGTCTTGTCTACGAGAGGATCGAGACTTCAAGATGGAAGCCTCAGTGTTGTCTTGTCTACGAGAGGATCGACACTTCAAGATGGAAGCCTCAGTGTTGTCTTGTCTACGAGAGGATCGAGACTTCAAGATGGAAGCCTCAGTGTTGTCTTGTCTACGAGAGGATCGAGACTTCAAGATGGAAGCCTCAGTGTTGTCTTGTCTACGAGAGGATTGAGACTTCAAGATGGAAGCCTCAGTGTTGTGTTGTCTACCAGAGGATCGACACTTCAAGATGGAAGCCTCAGTGTTGTCTTGTCTACCAGAGGATCGACACTTCAAGATGGAAGCCTCAGTGTTGTGTTGTCTACGAGAGGATCGACACTTCAAGATGGAAGCCTCAGTGTTGTGTTGTCTACGAGAGGATCGACACTTCAAGATGGAAGCCTCAGTGTTGTCTACCAGAGGATCGAGACTTCAAGATGGAAGCCTCAGTGTTGTCTTGTCTACGAGAGGATCGAGACTTCAAGATGGAAGCCTCAGTGTTGTCTACCAGAGGATCGAGACTTCAAGATGGAAGCCTCAGTGTTGTCTTGTCTACGAGAGGATCGAGACTTCAAGATGGAAGCCTCAGTGTTGTGTTGTGTGAGGTCCACTCACATAGACTGGCAGAATTCTGCATAATCATTTATGCAGAATAAACCCAAGATTCTTAATGTACGGTACAGCAGTAGTTATATAGGATGAGCTATGTGGAGAATACTGTATGGACAGCAGTAGTTATATAGGATGAACTATGTGGAGAATACAGTATATACAAGGGGTGATAGGTAGGTATTCTGACACACTGAGCCAGAGGAGTGGTAGGTAGCCTGGCACACTGAGCCAGAGGGGTGGTAGGTAGCCTGACCCACTGAGCCAGAGGGGTGGTAGGTAGCCTGACCCACTGAGCCAGAGGGGTGGTAGGTAGCCTGACCCACTGAGCCAGAGGGGTGGTAGGTAGCCTGACCCACTGAGCCAGAGGGGTGGTAGGTAGCCTGACCCACTGAGCCAGAGGGGTGGTAGGTAGCCTGACACACTGAGCCAGAGGGGTGGTAGTTAGCCTGGCCCACTGAGCCAGAGGGGTGGTAGGTAGCCTGACACACTGAGCCAGAGGGGTGGTAGGTAGCCTGACCCACTGAGCCAGAGGGGTGGTAGGTAGCCTGACCCACTGAGCCAGAGGGGTGGTAGGTAGCCTGACCCACTGAGCCAGAGAGGTGGTAGGTAGCCTGACCCACTGAGCCAGAGGGGTGGTAGATAGCCTGACCCACTGAGCCAGAGGGGTGGTAGGTAGCCTGATACACTGAGCCAGAGGGGTGGTAGGTAGCCTGACCCACTGAGCCAGAGGGGTGGTAGGTAGCCTGACACACTGAGCCAGAGGGGTGGTAGGCATCACATCCGGGCCGTGATTGGGAGCCCCATAGGGCGGCGCACAATTGGCCCAGCGTCGTCCGGGTTTGGCCGGTGTAGGCCGTCATTGTAAATAAGAATTTTGTTCTTAACTGACTTGCCTAGTTAAATAAAGGTTACATAAAGGTTGAATAAAGGTTGAATAAAGGTTAAATAAAAAATAAAAAAGGTAGTTTGAGGCTGAGCCAGAGGGGTGGAGGGATAAAGAACACATGCTGTGACAACAACCTCAGAGGAATGCCATTAGATTATCCACGCAGAAAACCATTCATTTATAGCACCCGTATGGCCAACTCTGTTACAGACACGCCAGCATCACAGTCGACTAGGCCAGTGTTTCCCAAACCTCTCATCGACTACCCTCAGTCAGTTCCATTTACGTTTTCAAATATATTCCCGAACTAGCAGCGAGACGAGCTAAAAGCCCTTGATTAGTTGAATCAGGTGTACTTGCTGCAATGGATCAAGTGGAACAGGCTGGGGGGGTAGTAGTCTACTGGAGGAGAGATCTGGGGGAAACACGTTGCTACCAGGCTATAACTTATTAACTACCAGGCTATAACGTATTAATAAATCATCTCAACTAGAATGGCGTTAGTCGTGTTACGGATGACGTCATACTATGTAGTCTGCGGGGAGGAAAAAAACCCCGTGAGGGCTCCAGCCTGATACACATTGACATAAACAAAGGATCTAAAGATGACCGTCCACTAATACTGCCAACCAAGCTATTATATACCGGCCTTTCTTCTGATGAAATGTGTGTTACTACTAGGACTCTATAGGACTTGTCCTGTGCCGTTGAAAATGTCACCCACACCCCTTATTGAAGTTAATACATTAAACCGGGTAGGGCTCACTGCCTTTACCGCGTGGTCCAGACTAGACCACTTCTCAAAACCCATCCCTGCACCCTCCGATACAATAATATCACAGACAAATATGATGAATTACCAGTAATTCAGTATTTGGTTGCCTTTCTGGCCACCTCACTGTATATCTAGATTGATTCCCATATCCCGAGGTTGAATAGGGCACCTTTTACTTCACGTTTTTTTGACGTCGGGCCATTACATATAGGTTATTCTCTCTCGCAGAGCCCTAGCGCTCACCACAACGAGGCTGAGCCGTGGAGGGAGACACGGCGTTGAATTACACCGGCCACGGAAAAACAAGAAGACTCCGAGACAGTGTGTGTGTGTGGGGGGGGTATGTTCGCAAAGGAAACCTGTAGGCTACTCCTGAGATTGAAATGCGCCTGAGATTTATCTTTGAGACTTTCTGAATGCTCATACCGCTGAAAAGATGCCGGGTTGGAAGAAGAATATCCCCGCCTGTCTTCAGGCTGACCAAGAAGGAGGTAGGAACCTGCCTAAGCTTTATTTCATTTAGCCTGGCTCCGTGGCGCCTGTTTTCAACCACACATACTCTCATTATTGCTGAGCCTTCAGCGGTGTCGGTGTGTAGACGTCGCGACCACGGCAATTCACAATAAGTGAAAGTTCCGGCGGGGAATCGCTTGTTGTTTTACGCGTTGATGTTTCCCGGAACAAGCTCGGTTTGGAATATCACCCAGGCTACAGTAGTAGCGGCGTGCACGACGCGTTGCTGGATTCATTCACAAACATGCAGCTAGCAAGTGTCAACTTTTATTTTTAGTTCATGCTTTTGTTTTCTCTGCCAGGGGTCTCGTCTTGGTGCTCGAGGCTCCGGTCTTTAGCGGTAGTGTTGGTTGGTGGGCCTCCGTCCAGATTGACTGTGCACTTGTCCGCCCAGCTCCTGTAGCCCAACACACGTCACCCTGCTCCATGCCGGTTGTTTTGTCCATAGAAGTAGCCTATGTAGGCTATGTGTTTCCTTGCTGTTGTCTAGGCTATGTGCTATTTGCAAGTTATGCCGACGCATATCCATATAATGACCATCGGTAATAAGACGTCTATAGTCCAGTCAGTAGAGAATAGTGTAGGCGGTTGCCTTGAGCTTTTTGTTCGCAATGTTTGTGTAATGAATGGCGGATAATGATCACGTTTCAGTCAGTGTCTCAATCCACTGCTATCATTCCCTCAGATTCTATAGTAGCCTATTCCCCTATCCCGAGACCATGTGTTCAGTCAACTAAGGACCCTTCCGATACATTCCGATGACCAACAGCAGATCCATTTGATCAACAGAGAACAAGCTCTCTCTCTCTCTCTCTCTGGCACATGTGAAACGAGCATAAACCTGTTTTAGGCAGCACGTTTGTTACTTGCGCCGTGTCATACGGAATATATCAGGAAGTCTATGTCTGCATAACGATCATTATAGCCGGAGGGTAGGCATATTATACAGCCCCGTTTACCATTACCGTCATGATTTAACACCAGGGGCACCGCTGGGCTGTCTCATGAATATGGCTATGAAATGATGATTAATTCTCGGGTGTATTTAGTGTGATGTCATCAGTGATGTATTTGTCTGTTGTACTGGGCATACGATTGGTGGAATATCATGTGAAATATAGGCTTTGCTATAATGCATAGTCACACACACACACGCACACACACACACACACACACACACACACACATACACACACACACGCACACGCACACGCACACACACATGCCACAAAGTACAATATACTTTATTGCCACGCAACCAGAGTTGGTGGTATGTGTTTACAGGACAGCATGGTATCTCTGAAGGTTGGTGATATGTGTTTGCAGGACAGCATGGTATCTCTGAAGGTTGGTGGTATGTGTTTACAGGACAGCATGGTATCTCTGAAGGTTGGTGGTATGTGTTTACAGGACAGCATGGTATCTCTGAAGGTTGGTGGTATGTGTTTACAGGACAGCATGGTATCTCTGAAGGTTGGTGGTATGTGTTTACAGCACCTCATATACCATGTTGATTCTACATATACCCCCAGTCTCATATACCCCCAGTCTCATATACCCCCAGTCTCATATACCCCCAGTATGATATACCCCCAGTATCATATACCCCCAGTCTCATATACCCCCAGTATGATATACCCCCAGTCTCATATACCCCCAGACTCATATACCCCCAGACTCATATACCCCCAGTCTCATATACCCCCAATCTCATATACCCCCAGTATGATATACCCCCAGTCTCATATACCCCCAGTCTCATATACCCCCAATCTCATATACCCCCAGTCTCATATACCCCCAATAATTTACGAACGTCCAGAGCTCACTCTGGCACTCCAGAATGAATTTAAGAACACACCCTAAGGTCATGTCCCAAATGCACCCTATTCCCTATAGTACTGCACTAATGCACCCTATTCCCTATAGTAGTGCACTAATGCACCCGATTCCCTATAGTAGTGCACTAATGCACCCAATTCCCTATAGTAGTGCACTAATGCACCCTATTCCCTATAGTAATGCACTAATGCACCCTATTCCCTATAGTAGTGCACTAATGCACTCGATTCCCTATAGTACTGCACTAATGCACCCTATTCCCTATAGTAGTGCACTAATGCACCCGATTCCCTAGAGTAGTGCAGTAATGCACCCTATTTCCTATAGTAGTGCACTAATGCACCCTATTCCCTATAGTAGTGCAGTAATGCACCCGATTCCCTATAGTACTGCGCTAATGCACCCTATTCCCTATAGTAGTTCACTAATGCACCCTATTCCCTATAGTAGTGCACTAATGCACCCTATTCCCTATAGTAGTGCACTAATGCACCCTATTCCCTATAGTAGTGCACTAATGCACCATATTCCCTATAGTAGTGCACTAATGCACCCTATTCCCTATAGTAGTGCACTAATGCACCCGATTCCCTAGAGTAGTGCAGTAATGCACCCTATTTCCTATAGTAGTGCACTAATGCACCCTATTTGTTACGGTGAGTGAATGAGGACCCAAAAGCGAACTAACTTAAACAGAGCTTCTTTAATAACCAAACATAGGTAGGCTCAGATAGACCGGCAGATTCCGACAGGACAGGACAAGGTTACAGCAAACATGACGATAGTCTGGCTCAGGCATGAAACACAACAAACAAGAATCCGACAAGGACAGGAACAAAAACAGAGAGAGATATAGGGGACTAATCAGAGGGAAAAGGGGAACAGGTGGGAGAAGGGGTGACGAGGTAGTCAAGAGGAGACAAGGAACAGCTGGGGGAAAGCGGGGGAGAAAAGGTAACCTAATACGACCAGCAGAGGGAGACAGGGTGAAAGGAAAGGACAGAAAGACACAACATGACAATACATGACAGTACCCCCCCACTCACCGAGCGCCTCCTGGCGCACTCGAGGAGGAAACCTGGCGGCAACGGAGGAAATCCTCGATCAGCGCACGGTCCAGCACGTCCCGAGAGGGAACCCAACTCCTCTCCTCAGGACCGTACCCCTCCCAATCAACGAGGTACTGGTGACCACGGCCCCGAGGACGCATGTCCAAAATCCTGCGGACCCTGTAGATGGGTGCGCCCTCGACAAGGATGGGGGGGGGGGGGGGGGGGGAGACGAGCGGGGGCGCGAAGAACGGGCTTAATACAAGAGACATGGAAGACCGGGTGCACGCGACGAAGGTATCGCGGAAGAAGAAGTCGAACTGCGACAGGATTAATGACCCGAGAAATACGGAACGGACCAATGAACCGCGGGGTCAACTTGCGAGAAGCCGTCTTAAGGGGAAGGTTCTGAGTGGAGAGCCAAACTCTCTGACCGCGACAATATCTAGGACTCTTAGTTCTACGCTTATTAGCAGCCCTCACAGTCTGCGTCCTATAACGGCAAAGTGCAGACCTGACCCTCTTCCAGGTGCGCTCGCAACGTTGGACAAAAGCCTGAGCGGAGGGGACGCTGGACTCGGCGAACTGAGATGAGAACAGCGGAGGCTGGTACCCGAGGCTACTCTGAAAAGGAGATAGCCCGGTCGCAGACGAAGGAAGCGAGTTGTGGGCGTATTCTGCCCAGGGGAGCTGTTCTGACCAAGACGCAGGGTTGCGAAAAGAAAGACTGCGTAAGATGCGACCAATAGTCTGATTGGCCCGTTCTGCTTGACCGTTAGACTGGGGGTGAAAGCCGGAAGAGAGACTGACGGAAGCCCCAATCAAACGGCAAAACTCCCTCCAAAATTGAGACGTGAATTGCGGACCTCTGTCCGAAACGACGTCTGACGGAAGGCCATGAATTCTGAAAACATTCTCGATGATGATTTGTGCCGTCTCTTTAGCAGAAGGAAGCTTAGCAAGGGGAATGAAATGAGCCGCCTTAGAGAACCTATCGACAACCGTAAGAATAACAGTCTTCCCCGCTGACGAAGGCAGTCCGGTGACAAAATCTAAGGCGATGTGAGACCACGGTCGAGAGGGAATGGGAAGCGGCCTGAGACGGCCGGCAGGAGGGGAGTTACCGGACTTAGTCTGCGCGCAGACCGAACAAGCAGCCACGAAACGACGCGTGTCATGCTCCCGGGTGGGCCACCAAAAACGCTGGCGAATGGAAGCAAGCGTACCCCGAACGCCAGGGTGGCCGGCTAACTTGGCAGAGTGAGCCCACTGAAGAACGGCCAGACGAGTAGGAACGGGAACGAAAAGAAGGTTCCTAGGACAAGCGCGCGGCGACGGAGTGTGAGTGAGCGCTTGCTTTACCTGCCTCTCAATTCCCCAGACAGTCAACCCGACAACACGCCCCTCAGGGAGAATCCCCTCGGGGTCAGTGGAGGCTACTGAAGAACTGAAGAGACGAGATAAAGCATCAGGCTTGGTGTTCTTAGAGCCCGGACGATAAGAAATCACGAACTCGAAACGAGCGAAAAACAGCGCCCAACGCGCCTGACGCGCATTAAGTCGTTTGGCAGAACGGATGTACTCAAGGTTCCTATGGTCAGTCCAAACGACAAAAGGAACGGTCGCCCCCTCCAACCACTGTCGCCATTCGCCTAGGGCTAACCGGATGGCGAGCAGTTCGCGGTTTCCCACATCATAGTTACGTTCCGACGGGGACAGGCGATGAGAAAAATACGCGCATGGGTGGACCTTGTCGTCAGAGAGGGAGCGCTGAGAAAGAATGGCTCCCACGCCCACCTCTGACGCGTCAACCTCGACAACGAACTGTCTAGAGACGTCAGGTGTAACAAGGATAGGAGCGGATGTAAAACGATTCTTGAGGAGATCAAAAGCTCCCTGGGCGGAAACGGACCACTTAAAGCACGTCTTGACAGAAGTAAGGGCTGTGAGAGGAGCTGCCACCTGACCAAAATTACGGATGAAACGACGATAGAAGTTCGCGAAGCCGAGAAAGCGCTGCAGCTCGACGCGTGACTTAGGGGCGGGCCAATCAATGACAGCTTGGACCTTAGCGGGATCCATCTTAATGCCTTCAGCGGAAATAACAGAACCGAGAAATGTGACGGAGGAGGCATGAAAAGTGCACTTCTCAGCCTTCACAAAAAGACAATTCTCTAAAAGGCGCTGGAGGACACGTCGAACGTGCTGAAGATGAATCTGGAGTGACGGTGAAAAAATCAGGATATCGTCAAGGTAAACGAAAACAAAGATGTTCAGCATGTCTCTCAGGACATCATTGACTAATGCCTGAAAGACAGCTGGAGCGTTAGCGAGGCCGAAAGGAAGAACCCGGTATTCAAAGTGCCCTAACGGAGTGTTAAACGCCGTCTTCCACTCGTCCCCCTCCCTGATGCGCACGAGATGGTAAGCGTTACGAAGGTCCAACTTAGTGAAAAACCTGGCTCCCTGCAGGATCTCGAAGGCTGAAGACATAAGAGGAAGCGGATAACGATTCTTAACTGTTATGTCATTCAGCCCTCGATAATCTATGCAGGGGCGCAGAGACCCGTCCTTCTTCTTGACAAAAAAAAACCCCGCTCCGGCGGGAGAGGAGGAGGGGACTATGGTACCGGCGTCAAGAGCTACAGACAAATAATCCTCGAGAGCCTTACGTTCGGGAGCCGACAGAGAGTATAGTCTACCCCGGGGGGGAGTGGTTCCCGGAAGGAGATCAATACTACAATCATACGACCAGTGTGGAGGAAGAGAGGTGGCCCTGGACCGACTGAACACCGTGCGCAGATCGTGATATTCCTCCGGCACCCCTGTCAAATCACCAGGCTCCTCCTGTGAAGAAGAGACAGAGGAAACAGGAGGGATAGCAGACATTAAACATTTCACATGACAAGAGACGTTCCAGGAGAGGATAGAATTACTAGACCAATTAATGGAAGGATTATGACAAACTAGCCAGGGATGGCCCAAAACAACAGGTGTAAAAGGTGAACGAAAAATCAAAAAAGAAATGGTTTCGCTATGATTACCAGAAACAGTGAGGGTTAAAGGTAGCGTCTCACGCTGAATCCTGGGGAGAGGACTACCATCCAGGGCGAACAAGGCCGTGGACTCCCTTAACTGTCTGAGAGGAATGTCATGTTCCCGAGCCCAGGTCTCGTCCATAAAACAGCCCTCCGCCCCAGAGTCTATTAAGGCACTGCAGGAAGCTGACGAACCGGTCCAGCGTAGATGGACCGACAAGGTAGTGCAGGATCTTGAAGGAGAGACAGGAGTAGTAGCGCTCACCAGTAGCCCTCCGCTTACTGATGAGCTCTGGCCTTTTACTGGACATGAAGTGACAAAATGACCAGCAGAACCGCAATAGAGACAGAGGCGGTTGGTGATTCTCCGTTCCCTCTCCTTAGTCGAGATGCGGATACCTCCCAGCTGCATAGGCTCAGCTCCCGAGCCGGCAGAGGAAGATGGTAGTGATGCGGAGAGGGGGGCAACGGAGAACGCGAGCTCCTTTCCACGAGCTCGGTGACGAAGATCAACCCGTCGCTCAATGCGAATAGTGAGTTCAATCAAGGAATCCACGCTGGAAGGAACCTCCCGGGAGAGAATCTCATCCTTTACCTCTGCGCGGAGACCCTCCAGAAGACGAGCGAGCAAAGCCGGCTCGTTCCAGCCACTGGAGGCAGCAAGAGTGCGAAACTCAATAGAGTAGTCTGTTATGGATCGATTGCCTTGACATAGGGAAGACAGGGCCCTGGAAGCCTCCTCCCCAAAAACAGATCGATCAAAAACCCGTATCATCTCCTCCTTAAAGTCCTGATACTGGTTAGTACACTCAGCCCTTGCCTCCCAGATTGCCGTGCCCCACTCACGAGCCCGTCCAGTAAGGAGAGATATGACGTAGGCGACACGAGCAGTGCTCCTGGCGTAAGTGTTGGGCTGGAGAGAAAACACAATATCACACTGGGTGAGGAACGAGCGGCATTCAGTGGGCTCCCCAGAGTAACACGGCGGGTTATTGATTCTGGGCTCCGGAGATTCGAAAGCCCTGGAAGTGGCCGGTGGATCGAGGCGGAGATGGTGAACCTGTTCTGTGAGGTTGGAGACTTGGGTGGCCAGGGTCTCAACGGCATGTCGAGCAGCAGACAATTCCTGCTCGTGTCTGCCTAGCATCGCTCCCTGGATCTCGACGGCTGAGTGGAGAGGATCCGAAGTCGCTGGGTCCATTCTTGGTCGGATTCTTCTGTTACGGTGAGTGAATGAGGACCCAAAAGCGAACTAACTTAAACAGAGCTTCTTTAATAACCAAACATAGGTAGGCTCAGATAGACCGGCAGATTCCGACAGGACAGGACAAGGTTACAGCAAACATGACGATAGTCTGGCTCAGGCATGAAACACAACAAACAAGAATCCGACAAGGACAGGAACAAAAACAGAGAGAGATATAGGGGACTAATCAGAGGGAAAAGGGGAACAGGTGGGAGAAGGGGTGACGAGGTAGTCAAGAGGAGACAAGGAACAGCTGGGGGAAAGCGGGGGAGAAAAGGTAACCTAATACGACCAGCAGAGGGAGACAGGGTGAAAGGAAAGGACAGAAAGACACAACATGACAATACATGACACTATTCCCTATAGTAGTGCACTAATGCACCCTATTCCCTATAGTAGTGCACTAATGCACCCTATTCCCTATAGTAGTGCACTAATGCACCCTATTCCCTATAGTAGTGCACTAATGCACCCTATTTCCTATAGTAGTGGTGGATGTAGGTCCATGTCAAACCTGGCAGTTATTTCAGCTCTGTGGGTCTAATATTCAGAATAGACGAGCTAAAGCGTAACCTTGTAGATCATAAACTGTCTGTCTTTGACCAGTAAATAAGTTAGATGTTCCATTAGAATCCCAACACCCGGGTCAATAAGGAGAGGAGGAGCATCTCTTCACAGTGGCTGGCGTAGGAAAACCTAGCGTGCTTTATGGTCAACTGCACGAGTTCATAGCTTCATACTGGCATGTGGTTGTGTTTCTTAGTCTCATAATAGACCATAGACCACTGTTCCCGCAAAGGCACGTGGGTGATTTTCCTCCTAAAGTTTTCAGAGATCTTTTTTTAAGAACACAGGCAAAAATCAGCTCCAATACATTTTAGTTTTGTAAATCTGTAAATTTGTTCCAATATATATCCCCACGCATAATTTTTAAACCTTTATTTAACTAGACAATTCAGTTAAGAACAAATTCTTATTTTCAATGACGGCCTAGGAACAGTGGGTTAACTGGTCTAGGAACAGTGGGTTAACTGCCTGTTCAGGGGCAGAACGACAGAACGATCTGATCTTATACAAATGTAAACAAGGATTGTGTTTTAGTCAGGTATTATATCAGTTTGGGCTTCTTGCCGTCAATTTGCATTGTGTTTCCCAGCTGTCCGACCATCCACTCAATTCAGTTTGCAGTCTACAGATGATTTGTCATTGCGTTTCCCAGCTGTCTGACCATCAACTCAATCTGGCAGATGAGTCCAGCTGTAGACTCAACTAGGCCCTTAATTCATGTCTTAGTGGTCAGACACATTGATTCATGTGGTTTGTAGTATTAATGGTTCATGTCATGTACGTCTGGGTGATACAGGTATACCAGTATGGATTTTTAACAATACCCGGCTATAACCATATTTTGATATAGTGCTATTTGAGAAGTGTACACACACACACGCACGCACGCACACACGCACACACACGCACGCACGCACGCACGCACGCACGCACGCACGCACGCACGCACGCACACACACACACACACACACACACACACACACACACACACACACACACACACACACACACACTCTGAGAGTTCATATTTCACTGTGACTTTTGCACCGTGCTTGACTAAACTTGGCTCGTTCCGCACCGCAGTACAGAGCTGCTGAAAGATCAATGTGTTTGGCTTTCATAGATATTCCTCCTCTGAGAGAAAAGGAATAAGCATAGTGTGCCAGTCAGGTGGCATATCTATTCATTCACACACTCTTTCATGTGGAGGAATGCAGTAGAGATAGAAACCCAAGCCCTGCTCTATCTTAGCCCGTTCAACCACTATGTCAAGATAACTGTAGAAATGAAACCCCAGCTGTATCTTAGCCTGTTCAACCACTATGTCAATATAACTGTGTTGAAATGAAACCCCAGCTGTATCTTAGCCTGTTCAACCACTATGTCAAGATAACTGTAGAAATGAAAGCCCAGCTCTATCTTAGCCTGTTCAACCACTATGTCAAGATAACTGTGTAGAAATGAAAGCCCAGCTCTATCTTAGCCTGTTCAACCACTATGTCAAGATAACTGTAGAAATGAAACCCCAGCTGTATCTTAGCCTGTTCACCCACTATGTCAATATAACTGTGTTGAAATGAAACCCCAGCTGTATCTTAGCCTGTTCAACCACTATGTCAAGATAACTGTAGAAATGAAAGCCCAGCTCTATCTTAGCCTGTTCAACCACTATGTCAAGATAACTGTGTAGAAATGAAAGCCCAGCTCTATCTTAGCCTGTTCAACCACTATGTCAAGATAACTGTGTAGAAATGAAAGCCCAGCTGTATCTTAGCCTGTTCAACCACTATGTCAATATAACTGTAGAAATGAAAGCCCAGCTCTATCTTAGCCTGTTCAACCACTAGGTCAATATAACTGTGTTGAAATGAAACCCCAGCTGTATCTTAGCCTGTTCAACCACTATGTCAAGATAACTGTAGAAATGAAAGCCCAGCTCTATCTTAGCCTGTTCAACCACTATGTCAAGATAACTGTAGAAATGAAAGCCCAGCTCTATCTTAGCCTGTTCAACCTCTATGTCAAGATAACTGTTGGTGGATAACGAGGTATGAGAGTAGGCCCAGTCTGCTACCCAAATTGCACACTATTCCCTATTGAGTGCCTTTACTTTAGACCAAGGTCCATAGTGCCAAGGAGGAGACATACGGATGCTTGGGAGTGTAGTCCTGTGTTTATGTGTGTGTGTGTCCTTACCAATATCTGGCCTTAAGGGTGACACTTCTACACATCAAGGATGGTTCCATGATTGAATAAAGTGACATCACACAGGCCCCTTGTGAATGAGGCGTGGTCACCACTACTACTGTCACGCTCAAGAACATGTGTTGATACCAAACGGACTTGTACAAGGTTACTGCTAAGCCTCACTAGTGAGTGTCTAGACACATTTTAGAGGTAATTTGTTGGAGTCAAGGATTCTTGTTTTGCCAAGGACAGGCCGAGTTTGGGTATAGGCTCTGGCTATAACTCTGTGAACACATTGGTTGGCCTTAGACTCACTCACTCAGTGTAGGGGACTTTGTTGGCCTGGTTCTGAGTTCACTCTGAGTAGACTTTGGTTGGCCCTGGCTGTGAGTTCACTCTGAGTCGACTTTGGTTGGCCCTGGCTGTGAGTTCACTCTGAGTCGACTTTGGTTGGCCCTGGCTGTGAGTTCACTCTGAGTCGACTTTGGTTGGCCCTGGCTGTGAGTTCACTCTGAGTAGACTTTGGTTGGCCCTGGCTGTGAGTTCACTCTGAGTAGACTTTGGTTGGCCCTGGCTGTGAGTTCACTCTGAGTAGACTTTGGTTGGCCCTGGTTCTGAGTTCACTCTGAGTCGACTTTGGTTGGCCCTGGCTGTGAGTTCACTCTGAGTCGACTTTGGTTGGCCCTGGCTGTGAGTTCACTCTGAGTAGACTTTGGTTGGCCCTGGTTCTGAGTTCACTCTAAGTCGACTTTGGTTGGCCCTGGCTGTGAGTTCACTCTGTGTCGACTTTGGTTGGTCCTGGCTATAAGCCGTTGTCAGATGCTTCCCTGCCTCCCTCCAGCCAGCCTGCCAGTCAGTCTTCCTGATCCTCTGCAGTGCAGCTATGCAATGAGGTGTGTGTGTGTGTGTGTGTGTGTGCAGCTCTGCAATGTGGCATGTAATCGGGTTGAGGGGAGCCCGGGGTGTGGGCGGTCACAGCTCGCTCTGCGGTAACAAAGCACAGGATTGTGGGTAGAAGATCCAGAGTATAGAATCTAAGGTGCATCTGTTTAGGGCCAGATAGCTTTTCCAATTTGCTCTGTTTTTTTTGTTAATTCTTTCCGGTGTGTCAAGTAATTATCTTTTTTTTTTCTCATGATTTGGTTGGGTCTAATTGTGCTGCTGTCCTGGGGCTCTGTGGGGTCTGTTTGTGTTTGTGAACAGAGCCCCAGGACCAGCTTGCTTAGGGGACTCTTCTCCAGGTTCATCTCTCTGTAGGTGATGGCTTTGTTGTGGAAGGTTTGGGAATCGCTTCCTTTTAGGTGGTTGTAGAATTTAACGTCTCCTTTCTGGATTTTGATAATTAGCGGGTATCGGCCTAATTCTGCTCTGCATGCATTATTTGGTGTTCTACGTTGTACATAGAGGATATTTTTGCAGAATTCTGCATGCAGAGACTCAATTTGGTGTTTGTCCCATTTTGTGAGTTCTTGGTTTAGATCGCCAGATCGTAATCTGGATGTTGTAGTTCCCTGTTTGGTTTGATGGCGCAGAAGGCCCTTCTTACCTTGTCTCAGATATTTTACAGCCTTGTGGAAGTTACCTGTGGTGTTGGTGTTTCTCTCTCTTTCTCTTATGAGCAGATCAAATCTGGGCCTTGTTTTTAACCAGATTTCAGTCTGAATTGGTTAAAATGACCCCGTTACAACAGTTAATACACCGTGAGGAACACTGAGATAAGAGGGAGTCAGAGAGTTTTAATTTTAATTTTATTTTCTCACCCTGTCACTCTGTCACTCTGTCACTCTGTCACCCTGTCACCCTGTCACTCTGCCACTCTGTCACTCTGTCACCCTGTCACCCTGTCACCCCACTCTGTCGCTCTGTCACCCTGTCACCCTGTCACCCTGTCACTCTGTCACCCTGTCACTCTGTCACTCTGTCACTCTGTCACCCTGTCACTCTGTCACTCTGTCACCCTGTCACTCTGTCACCCTGTCACCCTGTCACTCTGTCACTCTGTCACTCTGTCACCCTGTCACTCTGTCACTCTGTCACCCTGTCACCCTGTCATCCTGTCACTCTGTCACCTGTCACTCTCTCTCTTATGAGCAGCTCAAATCTGGGCCTTGTTTTTAACCAGATTTCAGTCTGAATTGGTTAAAATGACCCCGTTACAACAGTTAATACACCATGAGGAACACTGAGATAAGAGGGAGTCAGAGAGTTTTAATTTTAATTTTATTTTCTCACCCTGTCACCCTGTCACCCTGTCGCTCTGTCACTCTGTCACCCTGCTCTGTCACCCTGTCACTCTGTCACTCTGTCACTCTGTCACTCTGTCACTCTGTCACCCTGTCACCCTGTCACTCTGTCACTCTGTCACCCTGTCACTCTGTCACCCTGTCACCCTGTCACTCTGTCACTCTGTCACCCTGTCACTCTGTCACCCTGTCAATCTGTCACTCTGTCACTCTGTCACCCTGTCACTCTGTCACTCTGTCACCCTGTCACTCTGTCACTCTGTCAACCTGTCACCCTGTCACTCTGTCGCCCTGCCACTCTGTCACCCTGTCACTCTGTAATTAGGCTTCTCCAAGCTCTGATGCTGCTGATGGTCATTAGTAGCCTACCAAACTTGCTGGTCATTAGTAGCCTATCAAACTGGCTAACTGTCTGGTACTCAGCACTCTATTGTCCCTCTAATCACTCTGACATCAATGCAAATGTAATGGAAAATCTAATCAAACACTTCATGAGAGCCCAAGAGCTCATGTTGAACAACATTTCTGTAGGCTATGCAACTGTGTGAGAAAACAGAGTGATGGCCTCTATTAAAAAGAGGATGATCCCATCAGATTTCTATAGGCTAGACCTACTATATTTATGTCTCAACTTTCCTAATATTAAGCAAATATGAAGCACATAGCTTCTCTTTACAACAGGAGTATAGCTTCTCTTTACAACAGGAGTATAGCTTCTCTTTACAACAGGAGTATAGCTTCTCTTTTACAACAGGAGTATAGCTTCTCTTTACAACAGGAGCATAGCTTCTCCTTCTCTTTACAACAGGAGTATAGCTTCTCTTTACAACAGGAGTATAGCTTCTCTTTACAACAGGAGTATAGCTTCTCTTTACAACAGGAGTATAGCTTCTCTTTACAACAGGAGTATAGCTTCTCTTTACAACAGGAGTATAGCTTCTCTTTACAACAGGAGTATAGCTTCTCTTTTACAACAGGAGTATAGCTTCTCTTTACAACAGGAGTATAGCTTCTCTTTACAACAGGAGTATAGCTTCTCCTTCTCTTTACAACAGGAGCATAGCTTCTCCTTCTCTTTACAACAGGAGTATAGCTTCTCTTTACAACAGGAGTATAGCTTCTCCTTCTCTTTACAACAGGAGTATAGCTTCTCCTTCTCTTTACAACAGGAGTATAGCTTCTCTTTTACAACAGGAGTATAGCTTCTCTTTACAACAGGAGTATAGCTTCTCTTTACAACAGGAGTATAGCGTCTCTTTACAACAGGAGTATAGCGTCTCTTTACAACAGGAGTATAGCTTCTCTTTACAACAGGAGTATAGCGTCTCTTTACAACAGGAGTATAGCGTCTCTTTACAACAGGAGTATAGCTTCTCTTTACAACAGGAGTATAGCTTCTCTTTACAACAGGAGTATAGCGTCTCTTTACAACAGGAGTATAGCGTCTCTTTACAACAGGAGTATAGCGTCTCTTTACAACAGGAGTATAGCTTCTCTTTACAACAGGAGTATAGCTTCTCTTTACAACAGGAGTATAGCTTCTCTTTACAACAGGAGTATAGCGTCTCTTTACAACAGGAGTATAGCGTCTCTTTACAACAGGAGTATAGCGTCTCTTTACAACAGGAGTATAGCTTCTCTTTACAACAGGAGTATAGCTTCTCTTTTACAACAGGAGTATAGCTTATATTTTACAACAGGAGTATAGCTTCTCTTTACAACAGGAGTATAGCTTCTCTTTACAACAGGAGTATAGCTTATATTTTACAACAGGAGTATAGCTTCTCTTTACAACAGGAGTATAGCTTCTCTTTACAACAGGAGTATAGCTTATATTTTACAACAGGAGTATAGCTTCTCTTTACAACAGGAGTATAGCTTCTCTTTACAACAGGAGTATAGCTTCTCTTTTACAACAGGAGTATAGCTTCTCTTTACAACAGGAGTACAGCTTCTCTTTACAACAGGAGTATAGCTTCTCTTTACAACAGGAGTATAGCTTATATTTTACAACAGGAGTACAGCTTCTCTTTACAACAGGAGTATAGCTTCTCTTTACAACAGGAGTATAGCTTCTCTTTTACAACAGGAGTATGGCTTCTCCTTCTCTTTACAACAGGAGTATGGCTTCTCCTTCTCTTTACAACAAGAGTATAGCTTCTCTTTACAACAGGAGTATAGCTTCTCTTTTACAACAGGAGTATAGCTTCTCTTTTACAACAGGAGTATAGCTTCTCTTTACAACAGGAGTATAGCTTCTCTTTACAACAGGAGTATAGCTTCTCCTTCTCTTTACAACAGTAGTATAGCTTATCTTTTACAACAGGAGTATAGCTTCTCTTTACAACAGGAGTATAGCTTCTCTTTTACAACAGGAGTATAGCTTCTCTTTACAACAGGAGCATAGCTTCTCTTTACAACAGGAGTATAGCCTACCTGGCTGTCATGTAAATGAACCACGGGAAAAGCTTCCTCCGTTTGTCCGCTGCCCCTGTTTCGAGACAGATGCAATATAATGGTCCATTCTAAATCAAAATAAATTTCACACGTATATTATTTAGTACAGTGGGGCAAAACAAGTATTTAGTCAGCCACCAATTGTGCAAGTTCTCCCACTTAAAAAGATGAGAGAGGCCTGTAATTTTCTTCAACTATGACAGACAAAATTAGAGAAAAAAATCCAGAAAATCACATTGTAGGATTTTTTATGAATTTATTTGCAAATTATGGTGGAAAATAAGTATTTGGTCACCTACAAACAAGCAAGATTTCTGGCTCTCACAGACCTGTAACTTCTTCTTTAAGAGGCTCCTCTGTCCTCCACTCGTTACCTGTATTAATGTCACCTGTTTGAACTAATTGCTCCCACAGTCGTACACCTTATGTAGCCTAGCCCATAGGTCTATATGTTTTGATGAGGTGTGTATCAACATCTAAAGTGGCCAAATAACTTCGCAAAATGCAGCTCATTAATCCGCTTTACAACAGGGTGTAGGACCTAACTGGCCAACATACGTGTGAGTTTGGGGGGGGGGAAGATCATTGTAATGCGTTGCTACTGGCGGCAGAGAAGTCAGGCGCAGGAGAGCGGAAACTCATTTACAGCCGCTGTGTTTAACAACCATAACCATAACCAACAGAACGATAATAATAAACGGGTTAAACAAAACCCGGTAATACCAGCATACCGTTGCACAAGCACTATAACAAACAATTACGGACAAGGACATGGTGGGGGGGGGGGACAGAGGGTTAAATACACAACGTGTAATTGATGGAATTGGAACCGGGTGTGATGGAAGACAAGACAAAACCAATGGAAAATGAAAAGTGGATCGGGCGATGGCTAGAAGGTCGGCGACGTCGAACACCGCCTGAACAAGGAGAGGGACCGACCTCGGCGGAAGTCGTGACAATCATTTTCACCATAAAAATGCACCTTTATAATAAAAGCATTCATTACATGCGTTTGTTGTCACTTTTGATAATGGTGTTTTCCTGCTAATGGAACTTTCGCGCCTTTAGCCTCCTGACGTGTGCTCAATGCTGAGGTAATAATCTGAAGAAATAGCATAATAGTGTATCAACATTTTAAGCTAAACGTTTAAGCTATATAAACCTTTAAGCTCTCTAAACTAAACCTTTAAGCTATCTAAACTAAACCTTTAAGCTATCTAAATGTTTAAGCTATCTAAACATTTAAGCTATCTAAACTAAACATTTAAGCTATCTAAATGTTTAAGCTATCTAAACTAAACGTTTAAGCTATCTAAACTAAACATTTAAGCTATCTAAACTAAATGTTTAAGCTATCTAAACATTTAAGCTATCTAAACGTTTAAGCTATCTAAACTAAACATTTAAGCTATCTAAACATTTAAGCTATCTAAACTAAATGTTTAAGCTATCTAAACATTTAAGCTATCTAAACGTTTAAGCTATCTAAACTAAACATTTAAGCTATCTAAACATTTAAGCTATCTAAACTAAACATTTAAGCTATCTAAACTAAATGTTTAAGCTATCTAAACATTTAAGCTATCTAAACATTTAAGCTATCTAAACTAAACATTTAAGCTATCTAAATGTTTAAGCTATCTAAACTAAACGTTTAAGCTATCTAAATGTTTAAGCTATCTGAACTAAACATTTAAGCTATCTAAACATTTAAGCTATCTAAACGTTTAAGCTATCTAAACTAAACATTTAAGCTATCTAAACATTTAAGCTATCTAAACATTTAAGCTATCTAAACTAAATGTTTAAGCTATCTAAACGTTTAAGCTATCTAAACTAAACATTTAAGCTATCTAAACATTTAAGCTATCTAAACTAAACATTTAAAAGCTCTGAAAATATACTTTATGAAATTACATTGCTGCTATTTATTACTAAATTATAATGCTACTTTACTACTTTGAAATTCTATCTGGTGCTGAAAATGAGACATGCTGCTATTTGATTTGGTTTGATGTTAGATGTAATGTATGTGACTCTCTTTTTGTTTCTTCTCTGTCATAATGAGGTCCTAAGGTCATAATGAGGTCATAATGATGTCCTAAGGTCATAATGAGGTCCTAAGGTCATAATGAGGTCATAATGATGTCCTAAGGTCATAATGAGGTCATAATGATGTCCTAAGGTCATTATGATGTCCTAAGGTCATAATGAGGTCATAATGATGTCCTAAGGTCATAATGAGGTCATAAGGATGTCCTAAGGTCATAATGCTGTCCTAAGGTCATAATGAGGCCCTAAGGTCATCATGAGGTCATAATGAGGTCCTAAGGTCATAATGAGGTCATAATGAGGTCCTAAGGTCATAATGAGGCCACAATGATGCCCTAAGGTCATAATGATGTCATAAGGTCTTAATGAGGTCATAATGATGCCCTAAGATCATAATGATGTCATAATGATGTCCTAAGGTCATAATGATGTCATAAGGTCATAATGAGGTCATAATGATGCCCTAAGGTCATAATGATGTCATAATGATGTCCTAAGGTCATAATGATGTCATTAGGTCATAATGAGGTCATAATGATGCCCTAAGGTCATAATGATGTCATAATGATGTCCTAAGGTCATAATGATGTCATAAGGTCATAATGAGGTCATAATGATGCCCTAAGGTCATAATGATGTCATAAGGTCTGAATGATGTCATAATGATGTCCTAAGGTCATAATGAGGTCATAATGATGCCCTAAGGTCATAATGATGTCCTAAGGTCATAATGATGTCATAATGATGCCCTAAGGTCATAGTGATGTCCTAAGGTCATAGCTGTCCTAAGGTCTGTTTCACACAGACTGCCACTGTGTGAAACTGTGTCGGATATTAAGTCTTACTACTGTAGTAGTACAGTAGGAGTAGTAAAGTAGTGGTTACTACTACTATAGTACTGTAGAGGGAGTCAAATGTCAACATTCTGACTTAGAATTATAATATGAGGACTATACTGACTTTATGTAGTGTCCTCATTTCCTGCTGGCTTCCTTACACCTTCCCCCTGTATAGCCTCTCCTCTCCTCTCCTCTCCTCTCCTCTCCTCTCCTCTCCTCTCCTCTCCTCTCCTCTCCTCCACCCTGTATAGCCCCTAAGGCCTCTCCTCTCCTCCACCATGTATAGCCCCTAAGGCCTCTCCTCTCCTCTCCTCTCCTCTCCTCCACCCTGTATCGCCCCTAAGTCCTCTCCTCTCCTCTCCTCCTCTCCTCCCCTCCTCCACTCAACCATGTGATTAAAGAGGACACCTGTGGCCAGGTCCTATTGTGTATCATTAATTAGTTTAAGAACCTGCAGAGTTCTCTGTCCTGTTCTAACTCTCAGGGGAACTCTGCTTGATGTGGATCAAGTCCCCACAGGTTATTATAATAATCTACTACAGCATTTGAAGTCAGGTGGGACACTGTCCGCGACAGAAAAATAAAAATAGTGTTTCAGTGCAGTTAGATACCTGACTGACGCATTGAATGTGACCGGTACTCCTAGCGGTTTAGAGAGCGTTGGCCCAGTAACCGAAAGGCCGTCGGTTCGAATCCCCGAGCTGACTAGGTTTTAAAAAAAAAATTAAAAAAAATCTGTCAGTGTGCCCGTGAGCAAGGCACTTAACCCTAATGGCTCCGTGGTTGCCGTCAATAATGGCTGATCCCTGGCTGTGACCCCGGTGTCTCAGGGGGAGTGGGATATGCAACAAACCAAAAAATAAGTTTGTCCGTATGAAATAGGACAAATGGAAGCACCCACCTAATGAATATTATTATACATAAAGATCTGTTATGTTGTGTACGGAGCTGATTTCTGCACGTTGTTAAACTAATGGGACTGTTAAGAATGGAAAACTCTATCGTGAATGATAGAAGAAAGTATTTCTTTGCCTCTTGACTGAAGGACATTTCATCATTATTATTGTTGGATGAAGAATTTAAAAGAAGGATATTTACATTTTTTTTGTTGTTGTTGTCAAACACAATGTTGTTTTACGGCTCTCTCTTTTCCACGTCGAACTGATTCCTCCTCTGGGTCTCCACATAGTCTCTTAGAGATCAACGTTCTGAAAATTAACCTCAGAAATACTTCCGTTGTTGTTTACCACGTCTTTATAGTCAACGTTTTGATCTCACTGGCTCAACAATTAACACAAAAACTGTCTTTGAAACGTTTCCCGCCCACAGAGTTGTAAAGCAACAGTATGTAGCTTTGTAAGTTACAGTTTGTAACTATAGCAACAAAATATAACAAAGAACAAGAAACCGACCAGCTTCGCTGAAAAGTTGAAGGACGCCTTTTAGTCGTTTGAAAAAGAGCTGACTGGTGTTTGATTTTCATTTTTCATTTCAGGCCATAGCTCCAAACTCCATTCAGGCCATAGCTACCTCAGTCATAGTTACCTCAGTCATAGCCTCCTCAGTCATAGCCTCCTCAGTCATAGTTACCTCAGTCATAGTTACCTCAGTCATAGCCTCCTCAGTCATAGCCTCCTCAGTCATAGTTACCTCAGTCATAGCTACCTTAGCCATAGTTACCTCAGTCATAGCTACCTCAGACCATAGCTACCTCAGTCATAGTTACCTCAGTCATAGCCTCCTCAGTCATAGCTACTTCAGTCATAGTTACCTCAGTCATAGCTACCTCAGTCATAGCCTCCTCAGTCATAGTTACCTCAGTCATAGTTACCTCAGTCATAGCTACCTCAGTCATAGTTACCTCAGTCATAGCTACCTCAGTCATAGTTACCTCAGTCATAGTTACCTCAGTCATAGCTACCTCAGTCATAGCTACCTCAGTCATAGTTACCTCAGTCATAGTTACCTCAGTCATAGCTACCTCAGTCATAGCTGCCTCAGTCATAGCTACCTCAGTCATAGCTACCTCAGTCATAGTTACCTCAGTCATAGCTACCTCAGTCATAGCTGCCTCAGTCATAGCTGCCTCAGTCATAGCTACCTCAGTCATAGCTACCTCAGTCATAGTTACCTCAGTCATAGTTACCTCAGTCATAGCTACCTCAGTCATAGCTACCTCAGCCATAGCTACCTCAGTCATAGTTACCTCAGTCATAGCCTCCTCAGTCATAGCTACCTCAGCCATAGCTACCTCAGCCATAGCTACCTCAGACCATAGCTACCTCAGTCATAGCTACCTCAGCCGTAGCTACCTCAGCCATAGCTACCTCAGGTCATAGCTACCTCAGACCATAGCTACCTCAGTCATAGCTACCTCAGTCATAACTACCTCAGACCATAGCTACCTCAGGCCATAGCTACCTCAGCCATAGCTACCTTAGCCATACCTACCTCAGTCATAACTACCTCAGACCATTGCTACCTCAGTCATAGCTACCTCAGTCATAACTACCTCAGACCATTGCTACCTCAGCCATAGCTACCTCAGACCATAGCTACCTCAGGTCATAGCTACCTCAGCCATAGCTACCTCAGCCATAGCTACCTCAGGCCATAGTTACCTCAGGCCATAGCTACCTCAGCCATAGCTACCTCAGCCGTAGCTACCTCAGCCATAGCTACCTCAGGTCATAGCTACCTCAGACCATAGCTACCTCAGTCATAGCTACCTCAGTCATAACTACCTCAGACCATAGCTACCTCAGGCCATAGCTACCTCAGCCATAGCTACCTTAGCCATACCTACCTCAGTCATAACTACCTCAGACCATAGCTACCTCAGGTCATAGCTACCTCAGCCATAGCTACCTCAGCCATAGCTACCTCAGGCCATAGTTACCTCAGGTCATAGCTACCTCAGCCATAGCTACCTCAGCCATAGCTACCTCAGCCATAGCTACCTCAGGCCATAGTTACCTCAGGCCATAGCTACCTCAGCCATAGCTACCTCAGCCATAGCTACCTCAGCCATAGCTACCTCAGTCATAGCTACCTCAGACCATAGCTACCTCAGTCATAGCTACCTCAGCCATAGCTACCTCAGGCCATAGTTACCTCAGTCATAGCTACCTCAGCCATAGCTACCTCAGCCATAGCTACCTCAGCCATAGCTACCTCAGGCCATAGTTACCTCAGGCCATAGCTACCTCAGGCCATAGCTACCTCAGCCATAGCTACCTCAGCCATAGCTACCTCAGTCATAGCTACCTCAGCCATAGTTACCTCAGACCATAGCTACCTCAGCCATAGCTACCTCAGCCATAGCTACCTCAGGCCATAGCTACCTCAGCCATAGCTACCTCAGACCATAGCTACCTCAGGCCATAGCTACCTCAGCCATAGCTACCTCAGTCATAGCTACCTCAGCCATAGTTACCTCAGACCATAGCTACCTCAGCCATAGCTACCTCAGCCATAGCTACCTCAGGCCATAGCTACCTCAGCCATAGCTACCTCAGACCATAGCTACCTCAGACCATAGCTACCTCAGGCCATAGCTACCTCAGCCATAGTTACCTCAGGCCATAGCTACCTCAGGCCATAGCTACCTCAGCCATAGCTACCTCAGCCATAGCTACCTCAGTCATAGCTACCTCAGCCATAGTTACCTCAGACCATAGCTACCTCAGCCATAGCTACCTCAGCCATAGCAAGAGCAACAACAGAATTTCCCTCGGATGAAAACACGGGTTATCCAAGTCAAGTGCTTGAATGATTTGCTTTTGGAAAAATAATTTGTTTTTCTCACTTCAGTCAGAACTGAAACTGCTGCTCGACTTGGGTCTTATTCACGGCTGGAGCGAGTGCCAACATGTCTCAATCCACAAAGACCGTACGGGAAGTTGCATTCAGGGCTCGTCTCGCTGGAGGCAGTGAAAAAGGTTTTCCCTCTTTCCCCCTCCGTCCGTACCACTTGAAACACACAAGAGGAAAAATGGAGAATGGAGAGGGGAACCATTTTTAAAATGTCATCTAATTCTAGAATGCCACGATGTTCCGTCTCAAATAGGACTGACTCCTCCAATCGTCTACACGGTGTGTTTACTGAGGCAGGATGGAGGGCTGCTTCCATAGGGCTCTAAGCTAGTGCACTATGTAGAAGGGTCGGGGGGGCTGCGGGGGGGGGGGGGGGGGGGGGGTCAATTCCATTTAAATTCCAGTCAATCCATGAAGTACACTCTCTCCCCTTTGTGGAGGTCACAGCGAACATTACAAAGACCATATCGGACTGGGATCTCTGAATGTGATGAGTGTCCGGTCTGGAGCCGTTAGAGAACACAGCCAACGCCGTGGTAACAACACAGACAATAACCTTGAGAGCAGCAAGACAGCAGGCCTCAGGGTGGCGTCACAAATGTCACTCCCATTCTCCTCTGGTCCCTGGTCAAAAGTAGTGCACTATATAGGGAATGTGGTGCCATTTGGGACCTCCCCCCAGACTGTTCAGTAATGTATCAGGGATTTGCTGAACGTGCTCCTGGACAACTCACTGGTGGAACCACTCGACCTCGTGACATTTGGGGTCGTCTGGGTCGACCGAGGAGGGAATCAGCTTCCTGATTGGAATACTGCTGATACTGTTCCCCTGGGGGATTCTGGGTTTTTTTAGATTCCTTGTACGACCAGGGGTCAACCTGCTGTGAACTGACAACCAGACACCGTGGGCTTGTCCAGTCAGCTGCTGGGTGATTGGGGGGGGGGGGGGGGGGGGGGTGATGTTTGAGAGAGACTGGGACTGTGTGTCTGTGGTGGGTGATGGGGGGTGATGTGTGGCTGTGTGGCTGTGGTGGGGGGTGGTGTGTGTCTGTGGTGGGGGGTGGTGGGGGGGTGATGTGTGGCTGTGGTGGGGGGTGGTGGGGGGGTGATGTGTGGCTGTGTGGCTGTGGTGGGGGGTGGTGGGGGGGGTGATGTGTGGCTGTGGTGGGGGGTGGTGGGGGGGTGATGTGTGTCTGTGTGGCTGTGGTGGGGGGTGGTGGGGGGGTGGTGGGGGGGTGATGTGTGGCTGTGTGGCTGTGGTGGGGGGTGGTGGGGGGGTGATGTGTGGCTGTGGTGGAATTTATCTTTCTGACGAGGCTCTGACAGGTTTGTTTTTAGTGCTATAAGTCACATTTACAGAAGTGTGTGTGTGTGTGTGTGTTTGTGTGTGTGTGCCGCCACTCAAATGGAAAATCTGTTCATAGAGAAGGTGTTGGGATTAGAAAGAGGATACTTCACCTTCAGCATCACTGTCACCGTGGTGATGAGTTAGAAGGCCTCAGCATCACTGTCACCGTGGTGATGAGTTAGAAGGCCTCAGCATCACTGTCACCGTGGTGATGAGCATCACTAATCAGCACCCAGCGTCTCCCTGGTGATTTAGGATCAAGGGTCAGAGAGTAATGGCTCAACACACACCGTACACACACACACTGTTCAAACACACACACACACACACACACACACACACGCACGCACACACACACACACACACACACACACACACACACACACACACACACACACACACACACACACACACACACACACACACACACACACACACTGTACAAACACACACACACACGGTGGGGTGAGAGAGTAATGAGTCCATGTGCTGCTTGTGACACAGCGACAGATAAAGACCTCGTCTCTGGGTCACGAGAGTAACTCATAAATCACTGTTTATATTCACTTCAGATAAATCACACTGGTGTTTTATATTCTGATCGCTAGATGTCCCCTCAGATGTTCTCTAGCCCCAATTATCTCCCCTAATTAATGTTTAAAACAAAAAACGAATCAAATGAATCAACGTGATGGAAAAGCCTCCATGTAGCAGACTGAGCTGAGCCATACCCAACGGCACCCTATTCCCTACATAGTGCACTACTTTGGACAATGGCCCATAGGATCTGATCCAAAGTAGTGCACCACGTAGGGAATAGGGTGCCATTCGGGATACCAACAGACAGAGTGTCGCCCTGCTCTGTCTGCTGAATGAAGGCTTTGACATCACGTGGATTCATTCGTTTTTTGTTTTAATAAAACATTAATTAAGGGAGATAATTGGTTGCTAGGAAACATCTGACGGGACATCTAGTTGAAGTGAGTATAAACAGTGATTTATGAGTTAGTTGAAGTGAGTATAAACAGTGATTTATGAGTTAGTTGAAGTGAATATAAACAGTGATTTAAGAGTTAGTTGAAGTGAATATAAACAGTGATTTAAGAGTTAGTTGAAGTGAGTATAAACAGTGATTTAAGAGTTAGTTGAAGTGAGTATAAACAGTGATTTATGAGTTAGTTGAAGTGAGTATAAACAGTGATTTATGAGTTAGTTGAAGTGAGTATAAACAGTGATTTATGAGTTTGTTGAAGTGAGTATAAACAGTGATTTATGAGTTAGTTGAAGTGAGTATAAACAGTGATTTATGAGTTAGTTGAAGTGAGTATAAACAGTGATTTATGAGTTAGTTGAAGTGAGTATAAACAGTGATTTATGAGTTAGTTGAAGTGAATATAAACAGTGATTTAAGAGTTAGTTGAAGTGAGTATAAACAGTGATTTATGAGTTAGTTGAAGTGAGTATAAACAGTGATTTATGAGTTAGTTGAAGTGAGTATAAACAGTGATTTATGAGTTAGTTGAAGTGAGTATAAACAGTGATTTATGAGTTAGTTGAAGTGAATATAAACAGTGATTTAAGAGTTAGTTGAAGTGAGTATAAACAGTGATTTATGAGTTAGTTGAAGTGAGTATAAACAGTGATTTATGAGTTAGTTGAAGTGAGTATAAACAGTGATTTATGAGTTAGTTGAAGTGAGTATAAACAGTGATTTATGAGTTAGTTGAAGTGAAGATTAACAGTGATTTATGAGTTAGTTGAAGTGAAGATTAACAGTGATTTATGAGTTAGTTGAAGTGAAGATTAACAGTGATTTATGAGTTAGTTGAAGTGAAGATTAACAGTGAAATGGTGGCATCGCAGGTAGAAATACAAGGTCACTCTATGTCCATACTGATCACTTGTCACGACTCCTACCGAAGGTGGCTCCCCTTCCTGTTTGGGTGGCGCTCGGCGGTCGTCGTCACCGGCCAACTAGCTGCCACTGAAGGTAGCTCCCCTTCCTGTTTGGGTGGCGCTCGGCGGTCGTCGTCACCGGCCTACTAGCTGTTACTTTCCCCTTCCTGTTTGGGTGGCGCTCGGCGGTCGTCGTCACCGGCCGACTAGCTGCCACTGAATGTAGCTCCCCTTCCTGTTTGGGTGGCGCTCGGCGGTCGTCGTCACCGGCCTACTAGCTGTTACTTTCCCCTTCCTGTTTGGGTGGCGCTCGGCGGTCGTCGTCACCGGCCTACTAGCTGTTACTTTCCCCTTCCTGTTTGGGTGGCGCTCGGCGGTCGTCGTCACCGGCCTACTAGCTGTTACTTTCCCATTCCTGTTTGGGTGGCGCTCGGCGGTCGTCGTCACCGGCCTACTAGCTGTTACTTTCCCCTTCCTGTTTGGGTGGCGCTCGGCGGTCGTCGTCACCGGCCGACTAGCTGCCACTGAAAGTAGCTCCCCTTCCTGTTTGGGTGGCGCTCGGCGGTCGTCGTCACCGGCCTACTAGCTGTTACTTTCCCCTTCCTGTTCGGGTGGCGCTCGGCGGTCGTCGTCACCGGCCTACTAGCTGTTACTTTCCCCTTCCTGTTTGGGTGGCGCTCGGCGGTCGTCGTCACTGGCCTACTAGCTGTTACTTTCCCCTTCCTGTTTGGGTGGCGCTCGGCGGTCGTCGTCACCGGCCTACTAGCTGTTACTTTCCCCTTCCTGTTTGGGTGGCGCTCGGCGGTCGTCGTCACTGGCCTACTAGCTGTTACTTTCCCCTTCCTGTTTGGGTGGCGCTCGGCGGTCGTCGTCACTGGCCTACTAGCTGTTACTTTCCCCTTCCTGTTCGGGTGGCGCTCGGCGGTCGTCGTCACCGGCCTACTAGCTGTTACTTTCCCCTTCCTGTTTGGGTGGCGCTCGGCGGTCGTCGTCACCGGCCTACTAGCTGTTACTTTCCCCTTCCTGTTTGGGTGGCGCTCGGCGGTCGTCGTCACTGGCCTACTAGCTGTTACTTTCCCCTTCCTGTTCGGGTGGCGCTCGGCGGTCGTCGTCACTGGCCTACTAGCTGTTACTTTCCCCTTCCTGTTCGGGTGGCGCTCGGCGGTCGTCGTCACTGGCCTACTAGCTGTTACTTTCCCCTTCCTGTTCGGGTGGCGCTCGGCGGTCGTCGTCACTGGCCTACTAGCTGTTACTTTCCCCTTCCTGTTTGGGTGGCGCTCGGCGGTCGTCGTCACCGGCCTACTAGCTGTTACTTTCCCCTTCCTGTTTGGGTGGCGCTCGGCGGTCGTCGTCACCGGCCTACTAGCTGTTACTTTCCCCTTCCTGTTTGGGTGGCGCTCGGCGGTCGTCGTCACCGGCCTACTAGCTGTTACTTTCCCCTTCCTGTTTGGGTGGCGCTCGGCGGTCGTCGTCACCGGCCTACTAGCTGTTACTTTCCCCTTCCTGTTTGGGTGGCGCTCGGCGGTCGTCGTCACCGGCCGACTAGCTGCCACTGAAGGTAGCTCCCCTTCCTGTTTGGGTGGCGCTCGGCGGTCGTCGTCACCGGCCTACTAGCTGTTACTTTCCCCTTCCTGTTCGGGTGGCGCTCGGCGGTCGTCGTCACCGGCCTACTAGCTGTTACTTTCCCCTTCCTGTTTGGGTGGCGCTCGGCGGTCGTCGTCACTGGCCTACTAGCTGTTACTTTCCCCTTCCTGTTTGGGTGGCGCTCGGCGGTCGTCGTCACCGGCCTACTAGCTGTTACTTTCCCCTTCCTGTTTGGGTGGCGCTCGGCGGTCGTCGTCACTGGCCTACTAGCTGTTACTTTCCCCTTCCTGTTTGGGTGGCGCTCGGCGGTCGTCGTCACTGGCCTACTAGCTGTTACTTTCCCCTTCCTGTTCGGGTGGCGCTCGGCGGTCGTCGTCACCGGCCTACTAGCTGTTACTTTCCCCTTCCTGTTTGGGTGGCGCTCGGCGGTCGTCGTCACCGGCCTACTAGCTGTTACTTTCCCCTTCCTGTTTGGGTGGCGCTCGGCGGTCGTCGTCACTGGCCTACTAGCTGTTACTTTCCCCTTCCTGTTCGGGTGGCGCTCGGCGGTCGTCGTCACTGGCCTACTAGCTGTTACTTTCCCCTTCCTGTTTGGGTGGCGCTCGGCGGTCGTCGTCACCGGCCGACTAGCTGCCACTGAAGGTAGCTCCCCTTCCTGTTTGGGTGGCGCTCGGCGGTCGTCGTCACCGGCCTACTAGCTGCCATGGATCCCTTTCCCCCATTTCTGTTTATTGGTTTCACCTGTTTTGTGTTTTATGTTAACCAGTTAACCTGCTCTTTGTGTGGGATTGTTTGTGTGTAGGCTGATTAGTTGGGCTATGTTACCAGTATGATAGATAAACACACAGAGAGGACCAGACTGGACCAGTCTGATAGAGAAACACACAGAGAGAACCAGACTGGACCAGTATGATAGATAAACACACAGAGAGGACCAGACTGGACCAGTCTGATAGAGAAACACACAGAGAGAACCAGACTGGACCAGTCTGATAGAGAAACACACAGAGAGGACCAGACTGGACCAGACTGATAGAGAAACACACAGAGAGGACCAGACTGGACCAGACTGATAGAGAAACACACAGAGAGGACCAGACTGGACCAGACTGATAGAGAAACACACAGAGAGAACCAGACTGGACCAGTCTGATAGAGAAACACACAGAGAGAACCAGACTGGACCAGTCTGATAGAGAAACACACAGAGAGGACCAGACTGGACCAGACTGATAGAGAAACACACAGAGAGGACCAGACTGGACCAGACTGGTAGAGAAACACACAGAGAGGACCAGACTGGACCAGACTGATAGAGAAACACACAGAGAGGACCAGACTGGACCAGACTGATAGAGAAACACACAGAGAGGACCAGACTGGACCAGTCTGATAGAGAAACACACAGAGAGGACTAGACTGGACCAGACTGATAGAGAAACACACAGAGAGGACCAGACTGGACCAGACTGATAGAGAAACACACAGAGAGGACCAGACTGGACCAGACTGATAGAGAAACACACAGAGAGGACCAGACTGGACCAGACTGATAGAGAAACACACAGAGAGGACTAGACTGGACCAGACTGATAGAGAAACACACAGAGAGGACCAGACTGGACCAGACTGATAGAGAAACACATAGAGAGGACCAGACTGGACCAGACTGATAGAGAAACACACAGAGAGAACCAGACTGGACCAGACTGGACCAGTCTGATAGAGAAACACACAGAGAGAACCAGACTGGACCAGACTGGACCAGACTGGACCAGTCTGATAGAGAAACACACAGAGAGAACCAGACTGGACCAGACTGATAGAGAAACACAAAGAGAGAACCAGACTGTACCAGACTGGACCAGTCTGATAGATAAACTCACAGAGAGAACCAGACTGATAGAGAAACACACAGAGAGAACCAGACTGGACCAGACTGATAGAGAAACACAAAGAGAGAACCAGACTGGACCAGACTGGACCAGTCTGATAGATAAACACACAGAGAGAACCAGACTGGACCAGACTGGACCAGACTGATAGAGAAACACACAGATAGAACCAGACTGGACCAGTCTGATAGAGAAACACACAGAGAGGACCAGACTGGACCAGACTGGACCAGTCTGATAGATAAACACACAGAGAGAACCAGACTGGACCAGACTGGACCAGACTGATAGAGAAACACACAGATAGAACCAGACTGGACCAGACTGATAGAGAAACACACAGAGAGCTCCAGACTGGACCAGACTGGACCAGACTGGACCAGTCTGATAGAGAAACACACAGAGAGGACCAGACTGGACCAGTCTGATAGAGAAACACACAGAGAGAACTAGACTGGACCAGACTGATAGAGAAACACACAGAGAGAACCAGAGAGAACCAGACTGGACCAGACTGGACCAGACTGGACCAGGCTGTACACTGCAGGTGAGGCAGGGTAGTGTACGTTTCTTCCAGGCTTTTCTCTGGTCCTCGTTGATTGTTAGTGAGCTGTGTGAGCCGAGGACAGGGCAGCTGGATGATTATAGGATTATGATGATTCTGCTATCAGAGTATTTATCCTGCGGTGAGATGTGTTGAGATCTTTATCAGTATGCAAAGTCATCTCTGAGCCACTTACTGCCCTCAGATACGTTGTCTGGATCCCAAATAGCACCCTATTCCCTATATAGTGCACTACTTTAGACTAGGGCTCATAGGAATCTTCCTAGTCAAAAGTAGTGCACTACATAGGGAATAAGGTGCCATTTGGGACACATGGTTTTGAGCACGTAACAACAATTTGCCAGAAGTATGAAGCCAGCGATGGTCGTTGTTGAGATTGTTTGTTATGTAGAATGTGAGTATGAAAGACGATGGAGGACAACCTTGGCTGTAACTCTGTAGTCTATAGACA